>NC_137016.1:33805203-33927703 GCF_032717465.1 Coenobita brevimanus | reverse complement strand
GCGTGCATGTGCTTGTGCGTGCGTGTGCGTGTGCTTGTGTATGTGCTTGTGCATGTGTGTGTGTGTGAGAGAGAGAGAGAGAGAGAGAGAGAGAGAGAGAGAGAGAGAGAGAGAGAGAGAGAGAGCGTGCCTTCATGCTTGATGCTGGTGAAATATAATCAAAGTTGATCGTAGCTTAATGATTATTAATGCCTTTACCATTTTCGTATTATTTCTTCGTCATATCAGTTTTTCCGTAAGGAATCTATATTTTGTGATATGCTGCGTGTATATATAAATAAAATAAATGAAAATAAATAAATGAACACACACACACACACACACACACACACACACACACACACACACACACACACACACACACACACACATATATATATATATATATATATATATATATATATATATATAATGTAGGAATAGATAGATAGTTAGATAGATGTAGATATTTCTGATATCACACCTACAGAAGAAACTTTCCGCAAAAGACAAAAGTCCTCCTTTTTTCCGCTTACCATTACTTCTCTCGAATTTCTCCCTGTTCCCCTTCACTGTTGTTGCGTTTTTTTTTTTCCCCTCCTTCTGTTTCTTTCTCTCCACTTTCCTGCGTTGCCTTTTTTTTCGGGGTCCTCTTATTTCCATTTTCACAATGTACCTTCTCCCATTTTCTTTATCTTTTTGCCTTATTCTCTCTCTCTCTCTCTCTCTCTCTCTCTCTCTCTCTCTCTCTCTCTCTCTCTCTCTCTCTCTCTCTTTCCCCATATATTTGTGTACTTATCAGACTTCAAAATTCATGTATCAGTCACTCTGTCCATTTGTTTATCAATCTATATATCTGTCTATCTATACCCCTTTCCCACTCACCAAGCTCTTACTCACAAACAGCAATCTATCCTGACTCTGGTTTTCCGATGTTGGTCTCTATTTCATCCTTTTTTTTTTTGTAATGCAAGAAAGAAGGAACCAAAGGTAAGGATCCCGCAAACCGTTCGTTCCAATAAAAAAAACAATAAAACAATAGAGAGCCAAAATCAAGATCCGTTCATTTCGCGATGCCTGGGCACACTGTATTTGAAAGACTGGAGATCATAGGAAGTAGGAAATTCAGACAGAGGAAGACAGTTCCAGAGTTAACCTGTTGCATAAATGAAGGACTGGGAGTAACGGTTAACTCTTCCATTAGGTAGCTGGACAGACATGGGATGAGAGTTGGTTGCTAGACGGGTGCTACGCACCCGTCGACGAGGTGGAGGGATGTAAGCAGACAGTTCAGAGGAGCAGCGACCATTGAAGTAGCGATAAAAAAAAGATAAAGAGGCAACAGTGCTGCTAAGAGACAGAGGTTGAAGTGAATCAATAAGAGGAGGAGAGTTAATGAAACGAAAAGCCTTTGACTCCACCCTATTGAGAAGAGCTGTATGTGGGGAGCCTTCCCACACATGAGAGTTGTATTCTAAACAGGGATGCATAAAACCCGTGTATAAAGTCAACAACTGTGCAGGGGTAAAGAAGCTACGGATTTGGTTTAGCACACCTGATCTCTTGGAAGCAGATCTTACAAGAGACGAAATATGATCTTTCCAAGATAAGTACCGAGTGAATCAAACCCCAAGCAAGTTCAAGGATGATGCAAGATAGTGCTGGATATTATTCAACATTAGTGGGTACTCCTGTGGAAGATTCTGTCGCGTTGATAGATGTAAAGACTGAGTCTTTGATGCATTAAAAACGACATGATTCTTTTTACCCTAGTCAGAGATACGTGCCAAGTCAGACATTAGGTGTGCCATAGCCCCATCCCTTGTTTGTTGAAGTAACTGCTGAGATGGACGTTGTGGGAACTTAATGGAAAGGTGAATGGTGGAATCATCAGCGTATGAGTGGATAGGGTTAGATGTACAGCTTAGAAGGTCATTGATGAATAAAAGGAAGAGAGTTGATGATAGGACAGAGCCATGAGGAACACCACTGTTGATAGATCTAGGAGAAGAACGATGGCCGTCTACAACAGCGGCTATAGAACAACCAGAAAGGAAGCATTAGATGAAAGCACAGATAGAAGGATAGAAACCGTAAGAGGCCAGATGGGAAATTCAAGATTTATGCCAGACTCGATCGATAGCCTCTGAGATGTCAAGTGTAATGGCAAAGCTTTCGCCAAAGTCCCGAAAGGAGGATGACCAGGAGTCTGAAAGGTAGGTGAGAAGATCGCCAGTGGAGCGTCCCTGACGGAACCCATACTGACGATCAAAAAGAAGGTTGTGATAGGAAAGATGCTTTAAAATTTTTCTGTTAAATATTGACTCGAAAACTTTGGAGACACAGGATGTTAAAGCAATTGGACGATAGTTAGAGGGATGGGAATGGTCACCCTTCTTTGGGACTGGCTGAATTAGAGCAAACTTCCAGCAAGGAGGAAAGGTACAAGTTGACAGACAAAGGCGAAAGGTTTACCTAGACAGGTGTAAGCATAAAAGCACAGTTCTTGAGGACAACAGGAGGGACTCCATCAGGCTCATATGCCCTGTTAGTTTTGAGGCCAGTGATGGCACAAAATATGTTTGAAAAAATTTTAACGTCAGCCATGAAAATTTCTGACGGGGGAAGTGATGGAGGAACTGCATCGGAATCATCTAAGGTAGAATTGGAGGAGAAAGTCTGAGCGAAGAGATCTGCTTCATGAGTAGAAGAAATAGCTACAGAGCCAACAGAATAGAAAAGAGGAGGGAAGGATGATGGGGTAAAGTTGTTAGAAAGGTTTTTGGCAAGGTGCCAGAAGGAGCGGGAAGAATTCAAGTTGGAGAGTTGAGAGCATTTAGTACAGATGAAATTAGTTTTAGCAGAGCAAAGAACAGACTTAGCACAATTCCGGGCTGAAACATAAACAAGATGTGATTCAAGGGTGGGTTTGTTCTGATACCTTTTATAGATCCTCTCCTTGTTGCGGACAGCATTAGAACAAGCGTGATTAAACCAAGGCTTACTTGCATCAGTCGAAGGATATGAGAAGGGAATGTATGCTTCCGTGCCTGAGAGAATACCCTCCGTAATGCACAAGGCACACTCAGATGGCTTCCGGCCATGGAAGCAATAATCATTCCATGGAAAATCAAAGAAGTACTGCTGAGGACCTCCCAACCTGCAGATCCAATGTGCCACAGACGAAGTTTCTTCAGAGGGTCCACAGGCCGCACTGGAGCAATAGGACAGGTTAAGGTAACAAGGTTGTGATCAGAGGAGCCCAACGGAGAGGAAAGATTAACAGTGTAAGAGAAGGATTAGTTGTAAAGAAGAGGTCAGGTATGTTGGAACTCTCTTTAAGGCGGTCAGGGATGCGGGTAGGGTGCTGTACAAGCTGCCCATTAAGGATAGAAAAGATGTAGGTTTGTTCACCAGGTGGACCAGTGAAAGGAGAGGAGAGCCAAAGGTGGTTTTGAGCATTGAAATCTCCTAGAATGGAGATTTCAGAGAAAGGAGAAATGGACAGAATGTGTTCCATTGTAGAAGTAAGATAGTCGAAGAATTTTTGATAGTAGAATTAGGTGATAAGTAAACAGCACAGATATATTTAGTCAGAGAATTACAAGAAAGCCGAAGCCAAAGAGTAGAGAATTCTGAAGACTCAAGTTCAGGAACATGAGAGCAAGATAAATTGTTGCATATATATACACAACAGCCACCTTTGGCTTTGAAATGAGTAGAGAGAAAGTAGGAGGAAACAGAAAAGGGTTTGCTGTCAGTTGCCTCAGACAGCTGAGCCTCTGTCAAGAAAAGGTGAAGTTTAAAGGAGGAGAAGTGGTGTTCGACAGAGGGAGAGATAGAGGAAAGGCCGCGAATGTTGCAGAAATGAAGGAGAAGTGAGTCAGACAGTGGATCCAGGGATCTCTCTGAGTCGTCACCAGGAGAGGGGCAGACGGTGGGGGAATTTATGGTCCTCCTCCTCCCCCTGGGGACTCCGAGGCCTGATTTGCTGCAGCCATGTTTCATTTTTTAATTTTGAAAAGGAAGTGTACTGTGCATGTAGTTTGGTGATGACAGTTAGAGAAACATGTATTGGAGAACATGTTGGCCTGCTCTCTGTGTCACTAAAACACTGAAAAAGTTCAGGAAAGGGGGATGGTCAGGAACTAGTCCCGAGGGCTGATGAAACGGGAGCTCCAGCTTTCCCTGTCATCAGCTTTCCATCCACCTTGAAAGTACTGCCCTGCTCGACTGGTGCTACAGTCTATTCCTCTCTCACCAGCTCTCCCTGCCCTCCTTCCCTACGTCTTCAATCAGGCTTCATTCTCCTCTCGCTCCAACCTTTTCCACCTCCTCTCACCTTTCAGCACCCTCCATTTTCCCTTCCTACACCCTACATTTTTCCTTCCTTTTCAGCCTCCTTTGACGTTTCCACACCCTCCATTTTCCCTTCCCACACCCTTCACTTTCCCTTCCCACACCCTTCACTTTCCTTTCCCACACCCTCCACTTTCCCTTCCCACACCCTCCGTTTTCCCTTCCCACTCCCCCCATTTTCCCCTTCCACTCCTTTCATTTTCCCCTCCTCTGCTTCCCTCTCTTCTTTAGCCTTACCCATTTTTCGCTTTCCCTTCCTTTCCCCTCTTTCTCCCGCTTTTCACTTTCACCTCTTTCTCCCGCTTTTCACTTTCACCTCTTTCTCTCGCTTTTCACTTCTTCCTCTTTCTCCCGCTTTTCACTTTCCCATTTTTCTCCTCTCAACGTCCCGTCTCTAGCACTTGGGTTTTAGCCTCACCTACCCGTTCCCCACCCTTCCTTTTCCCTGCCCTCGTACCCCTTCTCTCCCACTTTTCACTTTCCATCCTTCTTCTCGGCTTCCTTTGTCTTGCACTATACTTTTTCACCTCATACTTTCCTCCTTCCTTTTCTCCTAAAGCTTCTGCTTCCCTTAACCCCCCTTTCCCCTTCACTTGCTTTCCCTCTCTCACCTCTAATTCCCTCCCACTTTTGACTCCTTTTCTTCCTACCTTCAACTTCCCTTCTTTAGCACTACACCTTTTACCTTCCATTATTCCTTCCTTTCCCTCTCCCACATCTCACCTCCCCCTTTCCCTTTCGTTGCCGTATTCTCTCGCACATTAGCCTCCCGTCCTCCTCTGCCTTCCTTTTATTTCGGCCTCTGATTTCCGTCTCCCTCTTCCTCTTCCACTTTCCCTGCTCTCATCTTGCTTTCTCCCTTTTCTTTTTCTCCTTCCTCTTCCTCTCACCTTCGCTGATTCCTTCTTCCTCTCTTTCACCTTTCCATCTTCCTCCTTCCACCATCCCTCCTCCCTCCGTATCTTTTCTTCTCCCATCACTCTCATTCCCGACACCTCTCTCTCTCTCTCTCTCTCTCTCTCTCTCTCTCTCTTTGTCTGTCTGTCTGTCTGTCTGTCTGTCTGTCTGTCTGTCTGTCTCTCTCTCTCTCTCTCTCTCTCTCTCTCTCTCTCTCTCTCTCTCTCTCGTATACTTCGGCCCCACTCCCTTCTGTCTGTTCCCCTCACATCTCTTCTAATCACCCTTTTTCTTTGTCATCCACTGCTTAACCGGATCTCTCCACAGGGAAAGGGCAGCTGTGCAGTCCTCTCATCAAACTACCCCATCCACCTTTTTACACTCTCCTTTCTCACTGTTCATCCCGACACAGATTATATTTTCAGTTTAGGAAGGGCTACTCTTAAAATAGTTCATAAATAGTCCCCGTTAGCCCATTTACAGCGATAACCTTTACTCTTTCAACTCTTTCCACCTTCAGTCCAGGGACATAGAGATTTTTTCCAAGCTGCTTTGACGCGATGTTATTTTTCCTCCTCCTCCTCATTCCCCGTCCTCCCTCCCTCCCTCCCTCTCTCTCTCTCTCTCTCTCTCTCTCTCTCTCTCTCTCTCTCTCTCTCTCTCTCTCTCTCTCATTAATTACACTCCATTTCACTGGTGAAAATTCCTGCCCCTGTTTCTGTGATGCTGCTTGTGCGGCCACCGAAGGCTAAGTGGGACAATTGTTGATAAATGCTCGCTCTTGCTCTAAATTTCCCCTCCCTTTTAACTACCCCTGCCCTTTAAATACCTACCCATGCTAAAAATTCGTATCCCCTTTAAAAATCCATTCCCTTTAAATATCTGGCCTTGCTCTAATTTTTTCTCGCTTTTAATACCCTTGCCCTCTAAATGCCTGCTATTGCCTGAAGTTCCTTTCCCTTTAAAGGTCCTTGTCCTTTTAATGCCTCCTTTCCATGACTTTCCTCTCCCTTTCATACCCTTGCCCTTTAAATGTTCTTGTTTTTTAGATGCCAACCCTAACCTCAAATTTCTTCTTTTAATTGTCCCTCCATTTAAGTGTTTCTCTTTGCCCTAACTTTCTAATCCCTTTTAATTGCCTTTCCCGTCAAAACCTGTCTTTGCCTTAATTTTTTTCTCCCCCGTTTTAATTCCTCATGCCTTTAAATTTCCTCCCCTGTCCTAAATTTTTCCTCCTCTTTAATTGTCCTTCCCTTTAAGTGCCAGTCAGCCTAAATATCCTCTTCAGTTCATTGTCGTTCCCCCTTAAATGATTATGTTCTTTAATTCCAGTTGCCTTTAAACGCTACCACCTTTTAAAACTCTAGGTGTCTGCTCCCTTTCTATTGTCCTTGCCTTCAGTTCCCTTATCTTAAAACTGTCACCACCCTCACATTTAATGCCTTAGTCTTTAAGCAGCTTTGCCTTTAAATGCCTGTTTTAAATGGGCTACTATCTTTGTGCCCTAGCCTTTCAATAACCTTTAGCTTTCAGCATCCCTTTAAATGTATGTTGTCATTAAATGTCTTTGTCTTATTTTTTCCTGCTGTAAATTGCCCACGCTTACATGCATAGCCTAAGCTCCCGTACCATTAAATGCTCTTGCTTGTGCCCATTTCCTTAAACGCACGTCTTTAAATGGTCTTTGCATTTTTTTTTTTTTTTTGTACTCTGTAACGCTGTGGTTATATGCCTGGGTTGATAAAGTAAGTAAATGTTGTGGCTAAAAATTGCCTTTCAGAATAGTTAATGTTATTAACAGTGGATGTCTTTGTGATTTTTAATAATAAATATCTCTTGGTATCCTTAATACGTTCCCGGCATGATAATTGAAAGTTGGATGGACAAAATTGTTCATTCGCGATTAGTAGAAATTGATTGACTTGGGAAATTGCCTTAGAGTACTGGTGATTAGCGAATAATAGAAATTGATTGGTTTGGGAAATTTGGTTAGAGCAGTGGTGAGCGATATTCTTGATTGAGATGAATTAGGGTACGTTCTTTATTGCACTGTGTAATTGGAGGTAAGGGCAGCTTCCAGTGATTAATGGTTGTAGTCGATAAAATTGTTCATGTAAAATGTGTCTGCTTGGGGTAAATTCTCTGTGGGTTACCAGACGAGGTGAGTTTAGATTAATGTTTTGTACTTTTTGGCTTTGTGAGTAATTATGCAGTTTACTGTATATTTGTTCAGGCACATGACGGACTAGTAGTGATGGCCATGTGCAACTGCGAACATAAATACTGATCCACTCCATGACGATAAATAGCGAGAAAGTGAATAGTAACTTTCAAAACACGGTAAGGTGAACTTCTGAGCCCACCAGACTTTCCACACTATCAAATAAAAGTTATAGAATTATTTGACAACAAAGTGAAATGATATAATTGTCCTCAACTGTACCTCATGCATGGTTAAGTTAGAATCTCCATAACGGCTGGGTCTTTTTTTTTTTCGACAATATACGAGTAATGGCACCAAGGATGGACGCTGACCATTTATTCTTACATGCTTTGGACTAGTACAACAAGCCTCGGGTCCTTACTCCTCGAGTGGGGTAATATGGGACTGGTTATTACACTGTGCCGATGTACGAGTATATTCATTGGATGTATGGTTAAATAGCCTTTTAATACTGATATTCATAATTCCATAACTCATACCCAGCATAATAATTTAGTTATGTACAGGGTGGTCCGTAAATAGTGCTTCACTAGAAACGAAAAAATATCTTACGTATTGCGGGGACGGCTTAGACGGCCAGTGTGTGCGTTATTGTGACAGTGGGGGAAGGAAATGAAAAAAATGATGCATGGTAGAAACTACAAACTGACTGAACCGTCCCCACAACACACGAAAAATCGCCCTGCGGAGTGGAAGTGAAGCATTGTATGTGGACCACCCTTGTATTTATTAGCTGTTTCGTTATTTTTTTTTCAATGCAAGGAAGAAGGAACCAAAGGCCAGGAGCCCATAAACCGTTCCTTCCAAGAAAAAACAAAAACAATACAAAAGAGGGCCATATTCAAGATACGTTCATTTCGAGATGCCTGGACACACTGCGTTTCCAAGACTGAAGATCATAGGAAGTTGGAAATACAGACAGAGGAAAGCAGTTCCAGAGTTGACCTGTTGCATTCAAGGACTAGGAGTAAAGGTTAACTCTTGCATTACAGAGCTGGAGAGAAGAGGGATGAGAGTTTGTTGTTAGACGGGTGATACGCACCCGTCGTAGAGGTGGAGGGATGCAAACAGACAGTTCAGAGGAGCAGTGACCATGGAACTAACGACAGAAAAGAAACATAGATGCAACAGAGCGGCGAAGAGACAGACAGGTTGAAGGGAGTCAGTAAGAGGAGGAGAGTTAATGAGATGAAAAGCCTTTGACTCCACCCTATTGAGAAGAGCTGTATGTTTTTTATTTTATGCAAGGAAGAAGGAATCAAAGGCCATGAGCCTGCAATAAGAGTTCCCTCCAAGAGAAAAACAAAATACAAGAGAGAGCCAAATTCAAGATCCATTCATTTCGAGATGCCTGGACACACTGCGTTTGAATGACTGGAGATCATAGGCAGCAGGAAATACAGACAAAGGGAGACAGTTCCAGAATTGACCTGTTGCATAAATGAAGGACTGGGAGTAACGGTTAACTCTTGCATTAGAGAGCTGGACAGAAAAGGGATGAGAGTTTGCTGCTAGACGGGTGCTTCGAGTCCATCGGAGAGGTGGAGGAATGCATGCAGACAGTTCAGAGGAGCAGTGACCATTAAAGTAGCGATAGAAAAGAGATAAAGATGCAACAGTGTGGCAAAGAGACAGAGGTTGAAGGGAGTCGGTAAGAGGAGGAGAGTTAATGAGACGAAAAGCCTTTGACTCCACCCTATTGAGAAGAGCTGTATGTGGGGAGCCTCCCCACACATGAGAGTTGTACTTCACACAGGGGAGGATAAAACCCCTGTATAGAGTCAACAATTGTGCAGGGATAAAGAAAGAACGGAGTCGGCTTAGCACACCCAATCCCTTGGAAGCAGATTTTACAAGAGATGTGATATGATCTTTCCAAGATAAGTCCCGAGTAAATGAAACCCCAAGCATGTTCAAAGATGATGCAGAATTAAGCTGAATATTATTTAACATTAGTGGGTATACCTGTGGAAGATTTTGACGGGTTGATAGGTGTAAGAACTGAGTCTTATATGCATTAAAAACAACAAGATTATTTTTACCCCAGTCAGAGATACGAGCCAAGTCAGACATTAGGTGTGCCATAGCCTCATCCCTTGTTTGTTGAAGTAACTGCTGGGATGGGCGTTGCGGGAACTGAATGGAAAGGTGAAGGGTGGAGTCATCAACGTATGAGTGGATAGGGTTAGATGTACAGCTTAGAAGGTCATTGATGATAAAAGGAAGAGAGTTGGTGATAGGACAGAGCCCTGAGGAACACCACTGTTGATAGATCTACGAGAAGAAAGATGGCCGTCTACAATAGCGGCTATAGAACAACCTAAAGGAAGCTAGCGATGAAGGCAAAGATAGAAGGATAGAAACCGTAAGAGGGCAGTTTGGAAATTGAAGATTTATGCCAGACTCGATCGAAAGTCTTTGAGATGTCAAGTGCAATGGCAAAGCTTTTGCCAAAGTCCTGAAAGGAGGATGACCAGGAGTCTGAAAGGTAGGTGAGAAGATTGCCAGTGGAGTGTCCCTGACGGAACCCATACTGATGAAAAGAAAGAAGGTTGTGATTGGAAAGATGCCTTAAAAGTTTTCTATTGAGAACTGACTCAAAAACTTTTGAAACAGAGGACGTTAAAGCAATTGGACGATAGTTGGAGGGTTGGGAGTGGTCACCCTTCTTTGGAACTGGCTGAATGAGAGCAAACTTCCAGGAAGAAGGAAAGGTACAAGTTGACAGACAAAGGCAAAAGAGTTTGCCTAGGCATGGTGTAAGCACAGAAGCACAATTCTTGAGAACAACAGGAGGGACTCCATCGGGCCCATATGCCTTGTTAGTATTGAGGCCAGTGATGGCAGAAAATACATCAGCTGAAGAAATTTTAATGTCAGCCATGAGGAAGTCACAGGTGGGAAGTGATGGAGGAACAGCACCGGAATTGTCTAAGGTGGAATTGGAGGAGAAAGTCTGTGCGAAGAGATCTGCTTTATAAGTAGAAGAAATAGCTACAAAGCCATCAGAATAGAAAAGAGGAGGGAAGGATGATGAGGTAAAGTTGTTAGAAAGGTTCTTGGCAAGGTGCCAGAAGGAGTGGAAAGAATTCCAGTTGGAGCGCTGAGAGCATTTAGTACAGATGAAATTATGTTTGGCAGAGCGAAACATAGACGTAGCACGATTCTGGGCAGAAACATAAACAAGATGTCACTCAGGTGTGGGTTGGCTTTGGTACCTTGTATAGGCCCTCTCCTTGATGCGGACAGCATTAGAACAAGCGTGATTAAACCAAGGCTTTCTTGCATTAATCAAAGGATATGAGAAGGGAATGTATGCTTCCATGCCCAAGACAGTAACCTCCGTAATGCGCAAGGCACACTCAGATGGCTTCTGACCATGGAAGCAATAATCATTCATTGGAAACTCAAAGAAGTACTGCTGAGAGCCTCCCAATCAGCAGCCCCTAAGTGTCACAGACGACGTTTCTTTGGAGGATCCGCAGGCCATACCGGAACGATAGGACAAGTTAAGGTAATAATGTTGGGATCGGAGGAGCCCAACGGAGAGGAAAGATTAACAGTGTAAGGAGAAGGATTAGTTGTAAGATAGAGGTCAAGTATATTGGAGCTCCCTCCAAGATGGTCAGGGATACGGGTAGGGTGCTGTACAAGCTGCTCTAGGTCATTAAGGATAGAAAAGATGTAGGCTTGTTCACCAGGTGGATCAGTGAAAGGAGTGGAGAGCTAAAGATGGTGGCGAACATTGAAATTTCCTAGAATGGAGATTTCAGAGAAAGGAGAAATAGATAGAATGTGTTCCCTCGTAGAAGTAAGATAGCCAAAGAATTTTTCACAGTCAGTAGAATTAGGAGATAAGTATACAGCACAGATGTATTTAGTCAGAGAATGAGAAGAAAGCCGAAGCCAGAGAGTAGAGAATTCAGAAGACTCAAGTTCAGGAACACAATAGCAAGATAAATCGTTGTGTACATATACACAACAGCCACCGTTGGCTTTGAAATGAGTATAAAGAAAGTAGGAGGAAACATAAAAGGGTTTGTTGTCAGTTGCCTCAGACAGCTGAGTCTCTGTCAAGAAGAGGTGAGGTTTAGTGGAGAAGAGGTGGTGTTCGACAGAAAGTTAGAGGAAAGGCCGCGAATGTTGCCGAAATGAAAAAAGTGAGTCAGACAGTGGTATCAGGCATCTCTCTGAGTCGTCACCGGGAGAGGGGTGGATGGTGAGGGATTTTATGTCCCCCCCCCCTGGAGACTCCGAGGCATGATTTATCAATGCCATTTCTCTTTTCTTAATTTTGGATAGGTAGTGCAGTGTGAGCTGTGCATGTAGTTTGGTGTTGACAATTAGAGAACCTTGTATTGGAGAGCGTGTTGGCCTACTCTCTGTGTTACTGAAGCACTGAAAAAGTTCAGCAAAGGGGGATGGTCTGGAACTAGTCCTGAGGGCTGATGAAACATGAGCTCCAGTTTTCCCTGTCATCAGCTTTCCATCCATCTTGTGAGTACTGCCCTGCTCGACTGGTGCTACAGTCTACCCCTAGTTTAACTATTATTAATGTTCATATTTTCGTTTTCATAACCGGCATGAAAATCTACCAGTGTTGAATGACAGGAACCACTGTACTGTTGAAGGTGAGTTGTCTAAAGTATTGATAAGTAATCTTACTAGATGTGGTCCCCCTGTTCCCTTGCTCGTTGCCGTCATGGAGGGCATCGACTGGGGCTTGATGTGTGGGGAGGTCTAGCAGGGTACCTTCATTCCCTTCACAGACATGGAGGCCTGGTTGAAAGATGGCCTTCAAGTCCATTCTGCTCTCCCCTCTTCCCCCTCCTTGGGCCCCAGTCGTTGTCTCAATTAATTTTGCAAGACACTTTTTTTTTTTATAATTTCTTCTCTCGTTTTCTCCTGTCTCTCTCTGTGCTATCATTTGGCTTTAAATGGCATGGACTTTACCACATTCATCAAAATTCTCATCATTGACCACGCATAAGTTGTAACAGGAAGGACTGGGTGTGCCCTTGGGCTATTGTCTTGGCCAGTGGTGGGGGTCATGGTGGTTCGGCACCACCCCAGTGTGCGGACCTCTGCAGAGGGACCCTCTGTGGAGGCAGGGCCGCTGCTGACCTGTGGCTGTCGGTTCCGGGGGTGCCGTGGCTCAGCGGCAAGACTCTCGTTCATTGGCTGGTGACCCTTCACATTGCAGGGAACCTTTGTTCTCTGGTGCAGTGTCGCTGTCCCTTCCAGGATAGGATAAGGGGTGCACACTGGAGTTTTACCCCCACTGGGGTCATTGGCCAGGCCTCTAGACTCAGGGTTTCGCCCGTAATGTCCTTCTTTTTTCAACTATCATGATGAGCCTTTTCTGTTTCATATACCATTATGGATTTGAATATTAGTTTCCCCCTTCTCCGGTTCTGCTGCCGAACTGACCCAGGTAACGACCTCAGTTTCTCTTTGGGACGCCCCACCAACTACCTCCACTTTTCTGTCTCTTTTCTCCTCCTCCTTACCTCCTTCCTCTTCTACTTCTCCAATTTCTGCCCAGTCCTCCTCTGCTAGCTCCTCCTCTATCATCACTCCAGAACTTTATCTTCCTCTTACCTCATCTACCTTTTCCACGCGTATCTCTCGTCCTCGTCCATCTCTGCTCCCATTTCCTAAGCAAACAGAACATGACAAATTCCAAGCTTTGTTTGGTCCCCAGACCTGGACCAAGTTTTTTGACATTCCCTCAACTGTCCCTCTAGCAGGCGATGACCTGCTTTTTCAGTGTTGCCTATTGAAGAAGGTGGGCAAAGATGTCCAATTTACATCTTGTCCAGATGGCTCTTGTATTGTAACAGTTCAGTCCAAAGAATAGGCGACTGCCATAACCAGTTTACTTAGTCCTGCCGGTACACCGATTATTGTAACAAAAAATGTTCCCCTCAATTCTTGTATAGGAACAGTCTTGGTTCCCACTTATGTCGGTCTTGGTGACCATCAGTGACCAGACTGTTCTCCTCTTATCCAGGAGACTTTAAAACTCCAGAGTCATAAAGTTGTTACAGTACAGTGTTATTTGCTTCCTCCTACGCATCGCCGCCACTATTCTATAAATATTGCGAAAATCAGTTTCGACAGCCATACCTTACCTACCACTTATGCTTGGTGGTGTCAAGCTAAACGTTAAAGAATCTCCTCCAGTCCCTCGTCAATGACGTGCTTGCTGGAAGTTTGGACACCCCCTGAAATTTTGCAGATCCACTCCTATGTGCTGCCTTTGTTCATCTTCAGATCATAATGATGATGAATGCCCCTTGGATCAACACTGCTGTCCTAATTGTAGAGGTGAGCATACCGCTATTGATCGTCGTTGCCCTTCGTACAAATTTGAATGTGAGGTTCTCCGAATCTAACTGTCCACTGGACTCCACCGGGCTGAAGCTTGCCGGGAAGCACAACGTCAAGGCTATGTAGATGCTACTGCCTATTGTCTCTGTTCTTCGGTTGCAACCTCAGATGTCTTTTTCATTTCTTCGTCCTCTCCCTCGTTTTCTTTACAGCCTTCTTGTTCTCTTTCTGCGGCCCAGCCTTTGTCCGTTTCTCTCTCAATCACCTCTTGCCCTTCTTCGTCCACCCCTATTCTGTTATCAAATTCCTTTTCAGTTCTCGGTTCCTCTACATCCACCTCGCTTTCCTCTACCCCACCTACGTTGTCATCTACTTCCGCCCCCGTGTCGCATCCTTCCCGTTCTCGGCCACGCCCCTCCCACCCTGCCACTCCCCTTCAGTCGGTCAAGAAACGTAAAGCCTATCGTGGGTCGCGTCCTGTTCCCCAAAAGCGCTGCACGCCTCCTCTCTCCTCCAGATCTGACTTCCGTCCACTTCGTCATGCATCTTCGAGTGACAGTTCTCCCGAAACTATCCAGAAAGTTACACGGTTTCTTCAGGATACTTCTTCACCATCGTTTGTTCCAACCACTGCTGCAACCATCCCCATTTCCACTTCTACAATTACCGTTTCTGCCGATGTTCATACCCCTCCTCTCACTCTTCCCTCCACTCCTCTTCCCTCTGTGGCTGCAGCCTTTATATCCTCTACTTCATCCGTAATCTCTCCGTTACCTCCACCTTTCTCTTCTTCCCCCACCTCAACTTCAAGTGAGCCTATCGTCAAATCCCTTTTAGACCTTCCTTTGCCCCCAGGGGAAGAAACCCCCTTCCCTCGCCGCCGTTCTTTTTTCCCGAGTCATGCCCTTCCACCATTCAGTTCTCCAGTGGTTCTTCGATACCCACTATCCTTACTCAAAGGTAGCCTCTTCAAGAACAAACATAGTCCAGCAGAAAGTCTTTATGCGGAGTCAGGTTATCCTTCGTTTTGTAGGCGTCGCGCATTACTTTCTCTTCGCAATTTCTTGAGACAACATCAGTTTCAGTCTTCTTCAGTGCTCAAAACACATTCCTTTATTTTCCTCCTTTACCATAATTTCCCTTATTTTCCTCCTTTACCATAATTTCCCTTAATTTCCTCCTTTACCATAATTTCCCTTATTTTCATCCTTTACCATAATTTCCCTTATTTTCATCCTTTTCCATAATTTCCCTTATTTTCATCCTTTACCATAATTTCCCTTATTTTCATCCTTTACCATAATTTCCCTTATTTTCATCCTTTTCCATAATTTCCCTTATTTTCATCGTTTTCCATAATTTCCCTTATTTTCATCCTTTACCATAATTTCCCTTATTTTCCTCCGTTACCATATTTTCACTCTGTGATGCGACTTAGTGCCACATGGTCTTTGTTACCTGGTGCTACCTTTTCATTTAATTTAATTTCATTACTAGACGTGGTAGAAATTTATTATTGTTAATTTGTCTTAGAGCCTTGACGGTAGATATTCTCGTAGTTAAACTGGAGCGCGTTGTTTACTGCATTGGAGATAAGGACAGCAGTCAGGGATTACTGGCAACAGTCGTAAAAAGTATTCTTGCTGTCTGCTTGAAGTAAATACTCGAAGGATTATCAGATGAGGTTGGCTTAATTAATGTTTTCCAACCTCTTCGTACCTGTTGTGAGTCAGCACAGTAGCAACAATTATGATAATGACAGTGGACCAGGTGGAGTGATTCAGTGAGTGATAGTGATGGAAATAATGGAACAATTGGAGTGGTTTAGTGAGTGAGAGAGGTAATGGCAAAAGTGAAGTGCTTGAGTGAGTGATCATGAGGGACATAATGGAACAAATGCTGACTCTGTGATTGTAGGACAGGTGGAGTGCGTTAGTACCTACAGATTTACCTGTATTTATTTATTACTTGTTAGTACCTACAGTTTTATTTAGTTATCTATGTACTTTTTTATTTATTCACACACTTAATAATCCGTTGGTTTTACAGCAGAATTCTGAGTAATGGCTCTGTGCCTTGTAGTGGCTTATGAAGCGTCTGTGTGTGTGTGTGTGTGTGTGTGTGTGTGTGTGACCCGAAACAATACTGATAAGAGTTTAATCGGAGAGGGTTAAACATATGCAAATACTGATGTAACATTCCAAAACCTCCTGCCCTGCAATACCTCAACGCAGGTAATGAAAGTACCAGGATAAATGTATACGATTCTCTCCAGTTAAAAGCTCAGTCCAGGTGACATTCATAATAATCTAGTTTATACATATCATTTGCCCACACTTTAACAGCACCTATGCATAGGCCTATCCATAAAAAAAAAAAAAACACACACACACACACACTCTCTCCATTCACTGACATCCAAAAGGGTATAGATTATTAATTGATGCTGCTCGACTTTTATGCTTGTATTTTTATGTATTTATGTTTTTTTGAGAGGAATTGAAGTGGCTCCCATTGGCTAAACTCCTCGGCAGTTCAGGGGATGGGAGGATGAGCGGGGTTAGCGATTACGTAGTGGAGGGAAATTTAAGGGAAGGGGGAAGGTTGGAAGGAGTGGGGGAAGATTGCAGGGAGTGGGGGAAGACGGGAGGGAGTAGGGGAAGACTGGAGGAGGGAGAGAAAGATTTGAGGAAATAGAAGATTGCAGGGAGTAGGTGAAGATTGGAGGGAGCCGGAGAGGATTGGATGCGGTAGGGGAAAATTGGAGGGGATAGGGGAAGACTGGAGGGAGTAGGAGATTGGAGGGAGCAGGAGGAGATTGAAGGGAGCAGGGGAATACTTGGGGGATAAGGGAACGTTGCAGGGAGGTAGGAGGATTGGTGAGTAAAGGGACTGGGAGTTGTGGGATGAGCGACTGGAGGAAGACTGGAGAGTATATGGGGTAGACTGGAGAGGGTAGAGAAGTAACTGAAAGAGTACAAAGGGACTGGTGCGTAAAGAGATGGGGAGTAGATGATTGAGAAGATTATGGAGTAGGGGGAAGCAGGGGGGATTGGACTGGGTGGGGGAAAGATTGGAGAGGCAGAGAGACTGATATGTAAGGGGATTGATGGTAGGGAAGGGTGGGGAGTAGTGGGATGGGAGTAAGGTGGTTGTGGAAGAAACTGAAAGAAAGTAGCCTCTGTAATACTGTAACACGGTGATACCATTTGTAGCTATGTACTTCATGCTACCAGATTTGACTGAGCTTGGATAGTCTTGTAAGGAAGGAGAAATAAAGGCTATACCTAATCCCTCCAGTTCCATCCCTTTACTCTAAGCTGAATAAATCATCTGGTAACAGCAAAACACGGTAAATATGACGTACCCTACCTATGGTAAAGGAAGCAAAGGACCTAATTAAAGGGAGCAAAAAAGGAAACTTTAGAAAAGAAATTATAGGGAACAAGGGGGAAATTAAAGGGAGGAAATTAATGGGAGGAAGGGAGGAAATTAATGAGAGGAAGGGAGGAAAGTAAAGGGAGAAAGGGAGAGAATTAAAGGGAAAGGTGGGGATTTTAAGGAAGAGATGGAGTAACTGAGAGAAAATTGAAAAGAGCAAAGGAGAGAATTAAAACCAGCAGGTGAAGGAATTAAAGGGAACGAGTACGGGAATGAAAGCGAGAGAGAGGAAGGATTTAAAGGGAGCAAGGAAAGAAATTAAAGAGAGGTTTGGGCTGGAGAAGTGAAGCGCAATGATATGTATATATATATATATATAAATTTTTATGACCCCTGGAGCGTGCCATTTGGTGAAACATTTGTCACACAGGGAGTCGCAATAATATAAATATCTGGACCAACATTCCGACATGGTAAAAAGGGTTGTTTGAGTATGTCATGGAGGGTGGAATGGCGCCAGGGGTAATTTAGCAAAGGGCGGCTGTGTTTCCATGGCAACTTGGAGGATTAGTCGGAAAAATGAAAAAAAAAAAAAAAAATCATAGCACCCTCTTCAGGGTCTTGTATTTATGCCCAGCTGACTAGAATCGTCTGGCCATAGCTGGAGTAGAATACTAGAGTTGTACTGAGCATGAGAGTGTTGTTGGTGACTATAATTCGGACTACTGCCATGACTGTCACTCAGTTTAATATCGTTTAGTTTTAAATAAAAGATGAAAAATGTCTCGACTATGTTAGGAGTAGCGTCTTCAGTCTGGCAACTTATTTCATTAATCTATTGTTGCCACATCCAGATTATTTTGTTTACGTTTTGTATGACCATATGTAGTGACAGGGTTAGAAACAGCATCCATTATTTCCCCAGCCTGAGTTCTTCCTCTGAGCTGAGCGAAGTAGTGTAAATGTAGGGAAAAAATCAGATTGAAGAGTTGTGCACCGTTACTGCGATGATTACTTCTAACCCGTGCAAACTAATTATGTATTTTAAATTTCATTGATGTTGCAGCCAGTCAATTCTGTTAATCGATTTAGTGCAACTGTAGTAGTGAAAGGATTACCTCAGATATATCTTAACACCATCAATTAGAAATATCCATCCCAAGCTCAGTATCAGTGTTTAAAAGTAGGAAGAATAAAGAGTACGTCGTCGGCGTGATGGGGTAAGGACTTAGTTTTTATCTCTTCCTATTGCCTGACGATTTTATATAAATTTGGAGAGATTTTTAAAACATAATGGGTTAGACCTAGCCGTCATTATCTACAGGACGACTTCCCAAAGTTGAATTTTGTGGTAAAAGTAAGAATGAAGTACGAAATATACATCGCCGGATTTAAGGGTTTCATTTCCTATTTGCTACTGCCAGGTTATTTTATTCAGCTTAGAAAGATTTTTCGACCTAGAGGGGTCAGATGTATCCTTCACTTTCAGCGAATTATAAGAAGGTAGTAGGATCAAGAACAAACTACCAATTATGTCCTGAGGCTGAAGGTGTTAAAACAGAGAGGGAAGGTTTAGAACCCACCCCCCTTTCCACCAGTCTCTGACAATCATTTATGAACGTGAATAAACCCCTTCTGTTTACATTCCCTTATTCATCCTCCACTGGTCCTCCATCCATACACCATTCCTCGATCATTCCATTCTTACTCAGCCCCTTCATCCGTCCCTCCCTCCACCCCTCCATCTGTCCCTCCTTCCGTCCCTCTATCCGCCCCTCCTTCCACCCTTCCATCCGTCCTTCCCTCCACCCCTCCACCGTCCTTCTATCCCTCGACCACCCTCCACCACACGTCTACCATTTCCCCACTTTATTTTTACCCGTTTTTCTCCCCCAGCCATCCTTCCACATCCCTTGCATGCATACATCATCGATGCACACGTCCACCAGCCCTGTGGTCATCATTCCATCACTCCACCCACCCCTTCATCGTTAATTTCTCCCTTCCTCCCCTGTCCCTTCACTCACCCTTCTTTTAACTGGTGGCCGTGGGAGCCAGATGCCACATGGTCTTCCCTCATGCCTTTAAATTTCCTCCTCTGTCCTAAATTTTTCCTCCTCTTTAATTGTCCTTCCCTTTAAGTGACAGTCAGCCTAAATATCCTCTTCAGTTCATTGTCGTTTCCCCTTAAATGATTATGTTCTTTAATTGCAGTTGCCTTTAAACGCTACCACCTTTTAAAACTCTAGGTGTCTGCTCCCTTTCTACTGTCCTTGCCTTCAGTTCCCTTGTCTTAAAACTGTCACCACCCTCACATTTAATGCCTTAGTCTTTAAGCAGCTTTGCCTTTAAATGCCTGTTTTAAATGGGCTACTATCTTTGTGCCCTAGCCTTTCAATAACCTTTAGCTTTCAGCATCCCTTTAAATGTATGTTGTCATTAAATGTCTTTGTCTTATTTTTTCTTGCTGTAAATTGCCCACGCTTACATGCATAGCCTAAGCTCCCGTACCATTAAATGCTCTTGCTTGTGCCCATTTCCTTAAACTCACGTCTTTAAATGGTCTTTGCATTTTTTTTTGTACTCTGTAACGCTGTGGTTAATAATTGCCTGGGTTAATAAAGTAAGTAAATGTTGTGGCTAAAAATTGCCTTTCAGAATAGTTAATGTTGTTAACAGTGGATGTCTTTGTGATTTTTAATAATAAATATCTCTTGGTATCCTTAATACGTTCCCGGCATGATAATTGAAAGTTGGATGGACAAAATTGCTCATTCGCGATTAGTGGAAATTGATTGGCTTGTGATATTGCCTTAGAGTACTGGTGATTGGCGAATAATAGAAATTGATTGGTTTGGGAAATTTGGTTAGAGCAGTGGTGAGCGATATTCTTGATGGAGATGAATTAGGGTACGTTCTTTATTGCACTGTGTAATTGGAGGTAAGGGCAGCTTCCAGTGATTAATGGTTGTAGTCGATAAAATTGTTCATGTAAAATGTGTCTGCTTGGGGTAAATTCTCTGTGGGTTACCAGACGAGGTGAGTTTAGATTAATGTTTTGTACTTTTGGGCTTTGTGAGTAATTATGCAGTTTGTTCAGGCACATGACGGACTAGTAGTGATGGCCAGGTGCAACTGCGGACATAAATACTGATCCACTCCATGACGATAAATAGCGAGAAAGTGAGAAGTAACTTTCAAAACACGGTAAGGTGAACTTCTGAGCCCACCAGACTTTCCACACTATCAAATAAAAGTTATAGAATTATTTGACAACAAAGTGAAATGATATAATTGTCCTCAACTGTACCTCATGCATGGTTAAGTTAGAATCTCCATAACGGCTGGGTCTTTTTTTTTTTTTCGACAATATACGAGTAATGGCACCAAGGATGGACGCTGACCATTTATTCTTACATGCTTTGGACTAGTACAACAAGCCTCGGGTCCTTACTCCTCGAGTGGGGTAATATGGGACTGGTTATTACACTGTGCCGATGTACGAGTATATTCATTGGATGTATGGTTAAATAGCCTTTTAATACTGATATTCATAATTCCATAACTCATACCCAGCATAATAATTTAGTTATGTACAGGGTGGTCCGTAAATAGCGCTTCACTAGAAACGAAAAAATATCTTACGTATTGCGGGGACGGCTTAGACGGCCAGTGTGTGTGTTATTGTGACAGTGGGGGAAGGAAATGAAAAAAATGATGCATGGTAGAAACTACAAACTGACTGAACCGTCCCCACAACACACGAAAAATCGCCCTGCGGAGTGGAAGTGAAGCATTGTATGTGGACCACCCTTGTATTTATTAGCTGTTTCGTTATTTTTTTTTCAATGCAAGAAAGAAGGAACCAAAGGCCAGGAGCCCATAAACCGTTCCTTCCAAGAAAAAACAAAAACAATACAAAAGAGGGCCATATTCAAGATACGTTCATTTCGAGATGCCTGGACACACTGCGTTTCCAAGACTGAAGATCATAGGAAGTTGGAAATACAGACGGAGGGAAACAGTTCCAGAGCTGACCTGTTGCATAAATGAAGGACTGGGAGTAACGGTTAACTCTTGCATTACAGAGCTGGAGAGAAGAGGGATGAGAGTTTGTTGTTAGACGGGTGATACGCACCCGTCGTAGAGGTGGAGGGATGCAAACAGACAGTTCAGAGGAGCAGTGACCATGGAACTAACGACAGAAAAGAAACATAGATGCAACAGAGCGGCGAAGAGACAGACAGGTTGAAGGGAGTCAGTAAGAGGAGGAGAGTTAATGAGATGAAAAGCCTTTGACTCCACCCTATTGAGAAGAGCTGTATGTTTTTTATTTTATGCAAGGAAGAAGGAATCAAAGGCCATGAGCCTGCAATAAGAGTTCCCTCCAAGAGAAAAACAAAATACAAGAGAGAGCCAAATTCAAGATCCATTCATTTCGAGATGCCTGGACACACTGCGTTTGAATGACTGGAGATCATAGGCAGCAGGAAATACAGACAAAGGGAGACAGTTCCAGAATTGACCTGTTGCATAAATGAAGGACTGGGAGTAACGGTTAACTCTTGCATTAGAGAGCTGGACAGAAAAGGGATGAGAGTTTGCTGCTAGACGGGTGCTTCGAGTCCATCGGAGAGGTGGAGGAATGCATGCAGACAGTTCAGAGGAGCAGTGACCATTAAAGTAGCGATAGAAAAGAGATAAAGATGCAACAGTGCGGCAAAGAGACAGAGGTTGAAGGGAGTCGGTAAGAGGAGGAGAGCTAATGAGACGAAAAGCCTTTGACTCCACCCTATTGAGAAGAGCTGTATGTGGGGAGCCTCCCCACACATGAGAGTTGTACTTCACACAGGGGAGGATAAAACCCCTGTATAGAGTCAACAATTGTGCAGGGATAAAGAAAGAACGGAGTCGGCTTAGCACACCCAATCCCTTGGAAGCAGATTTTACAAGAGATGTGATATGATCTTTCCAAGATAAGTCCCGAGTAAATGAAACCCCAAGCATGTTCAAAGATGATGCAGAATTAAGCTGAATATTATTTAACATTAGTGGGTATACCTGTGGAAGATTTTGACGGGGTGATAGGTGTAAGAACTGAGTCTTATATGCATTAAAAACAACAAGATTATTTTTACCCCAGTCAGAGATACGAGCCAAGTCAGACATTAGGTGTGCCATAGCCTCATCCCTTGTTTGTTGAAGTAACTGCTGGGATGGGCGTTGCGGGAACTGAATGGAAAGGTGAAGGGTGGAGTCATCAACGTATGAGTGGATAGGGTTAGATGTACAGCTTAGAAGGTCATTGATGATAAAAGGAAGAGAGTTGGTGATAGGACAGAGCCCTGAGGAACACCACTGTTGATAGATCTACGAGAAGAAAGATGGCCGTCTACAATAGCGGCTATAGAACAACCTAAAGGAAGCTAGCGATGAAGGCAAAGATAGAAGGATAGAAACCGTAAGAGGGCAGTTTGGAAATTGAAGATTTATGCCAGACTCGATCGAAAGTCTTTGAGATGTCAAGTGCAATGGCAAAGCTTTTGCCAAAGTCCTGAAAGGAGGATGACCAGGAGTCTGAAAGGTAGGTGAGAAGATTGCCAGTGGAGTGTCCCTGACGGAACCCATACTGATGAAAAGAAAGAAGGTTGTGATTGGAAAGATGCCTTAAAAGTTTTCTATTGAGAACTGACTCAAAAACTTTTGAAATAGAGGACGTTAAAGCAATTGGACGATAGTTGGAGGGTTGGGAGTGGTCACCCTTCTTTGGAACTGGCTGAATGAGAGCAAACTTCCAGGAAGAAGGAAAGGTACAAGTTGACAGACAAAGGCAAAAGAGTTTGCCTAGGCATGGTGTAAGCACAGAAGCACAATTCTTGAGAACAACAGGAGGGACTCCATCGGGCCCATATGCCTTGTTAGTATTGAGGCCAGTGATGGCAGAAAATACATCAGCTGAAGAAATTTTAATGTCAGCCATGAGGAAGTCACAGGTGGGAAGTGATGGAGGAACAGCACCGGAATTGTCTAAGGTGGAATTGGAGGAGAAAGTCTGTGCGAAGAGATCTGCTTTATAAGTAGAAGAAATAGCTACAAAGCCATCAGAATAGAAAAGAGGAGGGAAGGATGATGAGGTAAAGTTGTTAGAAAGGTTCTTGGCAAGGTGCCAGAAGGAGTGGAAAGAATTCCAGTTGGAGCGCTGAGAGCATTTAGTACAGATGAAATTATGTTTGGCAGAGCGAAACATAGACGTAGCACGATTCTGGGCAGAAACATAAACAAGATGTCACTCAGGTGTGGGTTGGCTTTGGTACCTTGTATAGGCCCTCTCCTTGATGCGGACAGCATTAGAACAAGCGTGATTAAACCAAGGCTTTCTTGCATTAATCAAAGGATATGAGAAGGGAATGTATGCTTCCATGCCCAAGACAGTAACCTCCGTAATGCGCAAGGCACACTCAGATGGCTTCTGACCATGGAAGCAATAATCATTCATTGGAAACTCAAAGAAGTACTGCTGAGAGCCTCCCAATCAGCAGCCCCTAAGTGTCACAGACGACGTTTCTTTGGAGGATCCGCAGGCCATACCGGAACGATAGGACAAGTTAAGGTAATAATGTTGGGATCGGAGGAGCCCAACGGAGAGGAAAGATTAACAGTGTAAGGAGAAGGATTAGTTGTAAGGTAGAGGTCAAGTATATTGGAGCTCCCTCCAAGATGGTCAGGGATACGGGTAGGGTGCTGTACAAGCTGCTCTAGGTCATTAAGGATAGAAAAGATGTAGGCTTGTTCACCAGGTGGATCAGTGAAAGGAGTGGAGAGCTAAAGATGGTGGCGAACATTGAAATTTCCTAGAATGGAGATTTCAGAGAAAGGAGAAATAGATAGAATGTGTTCCCTCGTAGAAGTAAGATAGCCAAAGAATTTTTCACAGTCAGTAGAATTAGGAGATAAGTATACAGCACAGATATATTTAGTCAGAGAATGAGAAGAAAGCCGAAGCCAGAGAGTAGAGAATTCAGAAGACTCAAGTTCAGGAACACAATAGCAAGATAAATCGTTGTGTACATATACACAACAGCCACCTTTGGCTTTGAAATGAGTATAAAGAAAGTAGGAGGAAACATAAAAGGGTTTGTTGTCAGTTGCCTCAGACAGCTGAGTCTCTGTCAAGAAGAGGTGAGGTTTAGTGGAGAAGAGGTGGTGTTCGACAGAAAGTTAGAGGAAAGGCCGCGAATGTTGCCGAAATGAAAAAAGTGAGTCAGACAGTGGTATCAGGCATTTCTCTGAGTCGTCACCGGGAGAGGGGTGGATGGTGAGGGATTTTATGTCCCCCCCCCCTGGAGACTCCGAGGCATGATTTATCAATGCCATTTCTCTTTTCTTAATTTTGGATAGGTAGTGCAGTGTGAGCTGTGCATGTAGTTTGGTGTTGACAATTAGAGAACCTTGTATTGGAGAGCGTGTTGGCCTACTCTCTGTGTTACTGAAGCACTGAAAAAGTTCAGCAAAGGGGGATGGTCTGGAACTAGTCCTGAGGGCTGATGAAACATGAGCTCCATTTTTCCCTGTCATCAGCTTTCCATCCATCTTGTGAGTACTGCCCTGCTCGACTGGTGCTACAGTCTACCCCTAGTTTAACTATTATTAATGTTCATATTTTCGTTTTCATAACCGGCATGAAAATCTACCAGTGTTGAATGACAGGAACCACTGTACTGTTGAAGGTGAGTTGTCTAAAGTATTGATAAGTAATCTTACTAGATGTGGTCCCCCTGTTCCCTTGCTCGTTGCCGTCATGGAGGGCATCGACTGGGGCTTGATGTGTGGGGAGGTCTAGCAGGGTACCTTCATTCCCTTCACAGACATGGAGGCCTGGTTGAAAGATGGCCTTCAAGTCCATTCTGCTCTCCCCTCTTCCCCCTCCTTGGGCCCCAGTCGTTGTCTCAATTAATTTTGCAAGACACTTTTTTTTTTTATAATTTCTTCTCTCGTTTTCTCCTGTCTCTCTCTGTGCTATCATTTGGCTTTAAATGGCATGGACTTTACCACATTCATCAAAATTCTCATCATTGACCACGCATAAGTTGTAACAGGAAGGACTGGGTGTGCCCTTGGGCTATTGTCTTGGCCAGTGGTGGGGGTCATGGTGGTTCGGCACCACCCCAGTGTGCGGACCTCTGCAGAGGGACCCTCTGTGGAGGCAGGACCGCTGCTGACCTGTGGCTGTCGGTTCCGGGGGTGCCGTGGCTCAGCGGCAAGACTCTCGTTCATTGGCTGGTGACCCTTCACATTGCAGGGAACCTTTGTTCTCTGGTGCAGTGTCGCTGTCCCTTCCAGGATAGGATAAGGGGTGCACACTGGAGTTTTACCCCCACTGGGGTCATTGGCCAGGCCTCTAGACTCGGGGTTTCGCCCGTAATGTCCTTCTTTTTTCAACTATCATGATGAGCCTTTTCTGTTTCATATACCATTATGGATTTGAATATTAGTTTCCCCCTTCTCCGGTTCTGCTGCCGAACTGACCCAGGTAACGACCTCAGTTTCTCTTTGGGACGCCCCACCAACTACCTCCACTTTTCTGTCTCTTTTCTCCTCCTCCTTACCTCCTTCCTCTTCTACTTCTCCAATTTCTGCCCAGTCCTCCTCTGCTAGCTCCTCCTCTATCATCACTCCAGAACTTTATCTTCCTCTTACCTCATCTACCTTTTCCACGCGTATCTCTCGTCCTCGTCCATCTCTGCTCCCATTTCCTAAGCAAACAGAACATGACAAATTCCAAGCTTTGTTTGGTCCCCAGACCTGGACCAAGTTTTTTGACATTCCCTCAACTGTCCCTCTAGCAGGCGATGACCTGCTTTTTCAGTGTTGCCTATTGAAGAAGGTGGGCAAAGATGTCCAATTTACATCTTGTCCAGATGGCTCTTGTATTGTAACAGTTCAGTCCAAAGAATAGGCGACTGCCATAACCAGTTTACTTAGTCCTGCCGGTACACCGATTATTGTAACAAAAAATGTTCCCCTCAATTCTTGTATAGGAACAGTCTTGGTTCCCACTTATGTCGGTCTTGGTGACCATCAGTGACCAGACTGTTCTCCTCTTATCCAGGAGACTTTAAAACTCCAGAGTCATAAAGTTGTTACAGTACAGTGTTATTTGCTTCCTCCTACGCATCGCCGCCACTATTCTATAAATATTGCGAAAATCAGTTTCGACAGCCATACCTTACCTACCACTTATGCTTGGTGGTGTCAAGCTAAACGTTAAAGAATCTCCTCCAGTCCCTCGTCAATGACGTGCTTGCTGGAAGTTTGGACACCCCCTGAAATTTTGCAGATCCACTCCTATGTGCTGCCTTTGTTCATCTTCAGATCATAATGATGATGAATGCCCCTTGGATCAACACTGCTGTCCTAATTGTAGAGGTGAGCATACCGCTATTGATCGTCGTTGCCCTTCGTACAAATTTGAATGTGAGGTTCTCCGAATCTAACTGTCCACTGGACTCCACCGGGCTGAAGCTTGCCGGGAAGCACAACGTCAAGGCTATGTAGATGCTACTGCCTATTGTCTCTGTTCTTCGGTTGCAACCTCAGATGTCTTTTTCATTTCTTCGTCCTCTCCCTCGTTTTCTTTACAGCCTTCTTGTTCTCTTTCTGCGGCCCAGCCTTTGTCCGTTTCTCTCTCAACCACCTCTTGCCCTTCTTCGTCCACCCCTATTCTGTTATCAAATTCCTTTTCAGTTCTCGGTTCCTCTACATCCACCTCGCTTTCCTCTACCCCACCTACGTTGTCATCTACTTCCGCCCCCGTGTCGCATCCTTCCCGTTCTCTGCCACGCCCCTCCCACCCTGCCACTCCCCTTCAGTCGGTCAAGAAACGTAAAGCCTATCGTGGGTCGCGTCCTGTTCCCCAAAAGCGCTGCACGCCTCCTCTCTCCTCCAGATCTGACTTCCGTCCACTTCGTCATGTATCTTCGAGTGACAGTTCTCCCGAAACTATCCAGAAAGTTACACGGTTTCTTCAGGATACTTCTTCACCATCGTTTGTTCCAACCACTGCTGCAACCATCCCCATTTCCACTTCTACAATTACCGTTTCTGCCGATGTTCATACCCCTCCTCTCACTCTTCCCTCCACTCCTCTTCCCTCTGTGGCTGCAGCCTTTATATCCTCTACTTCATCCGTAATCTCTCCGTTACCTCCACCTTTCTCTTCTTCCCCCACCTCAACTTCAAGTGAGCCTATCGTCAAATCCCTTTTAGACCTTCCTTTGCCCCCAGGGGAAGAAACCCCCTTCCCTCGCCGCCGTTCTTTTTTCCCGAGTCATGCCCTTCCACCATTCAGTTCTCCAGTGGTTCTTCGATACCCACTATCCTTACTCAAAGGTAGCCTCTTCAAGAACAAACATAGTCCAGCAGAAAGTCTTTATGCGGAGTCAGGTTATCCTTCGTTTTGTAGGCGTCGCGCATTACTTTCTCTTCGCAGTTTCTTGAGACAACATCATTTTCAGTCTTCTTCAGTGCTCAAAACACATTCCTTTATTTTCCTCCTTTACCATAATTTCCCTTATTTTCCTCCTTTACCATAATTTCCCTTATTTTCATCCTTTACCATAATTTCCCTTATTTTCATCCTTTACCATAATTTCCCTTATTTTCATCCTTTACCATAATTTCCCTTATTTTCATCCTTTACCATAATTTCCTTTATTTTCATCCTTTACCATAATTTCCCTTATTTTCCTCCTTTACCATAATTTCCCTTATTTTCATCCTTTACCATAATTTCCCTTATTTTCATCCTTTTCCATAATTTCCCTTATTTTCCTCCGTTACCATATTTTCACTCTGTGATGCGACTTAGTGCCACATGGTCTTTGTTACCTGGTGCTACCTTTTCATTTAATTTCATTACTAGACGTGGTAGAAATTTATTATTGTTAATTTGTCTTAGAGCCTTGACGGTAGATATTCTCGTAGTTAAACTGGAGCGCGTTGTTTATTGCATTGGAGATAAGGACAGCAGTCAGGGATTTCTGGCAACAGTCTTAAAAAGTATTCTTGCTGTCTGCTTGAAGTAAATACTCGAAGGATTATCAGATGAGGTTGGCTTAATTAATGTTTTCCAACCTCTTCGTACCTGTTGAGTCAGCACAGTAGCAACAATTATGATAATGACAGTGGACCAGGTGGAGTGATTCAGTGAGTGATAGTGATGGAAATAATGGAACAATTGGAGTGGTTTAGTGAGTGAGAGAGGTAATGGCAAAAGTGAAGTGCTTGAGTGAGTGATCATGAGAGACATAATGGAACAAATGCTGACTCTGTGATTGTGTGACAGGTGGAGTGCGGTAGTACCTACAGATTTACCTGTATTTATTTATTACTTGTTAGTACCTACAGTTTAATTAGTTATTTATGTACTTTTTTATATATTCATACATTTAATAATCCGTTGGTTTTACAGCAGAATTCTGAGTAATGGCCCTGTGCCTTGTAGTGGCTTATGAAGCGTCTGTGTGTGTGTGTGTGTGTGTGTGTGTGTGTGTGTGTGTGTGTGTGTGTGTGTGTGTGTGACCTGAAACAATACTGATAAGAGTTTAATCGGAGTGGGTTAAACATATGCAAATACTGATGCAATATTCCTAAACCTCCTGCCCTGCAATAGCTCAACACAGGTAATGAAAGTACCAGGATAAATGTATACGATTCTCTCCAGTTAAAAGCTCAGTCCAGGTGACATTCATAATAATCTAGTTTATACATATCATTTGCCCACACTTTAACAGCACCTATGCATAGGCCTATCCATAAAAACACACACACACACACACACACACACACACACACACACACACACACACACACACACACACACACACACACACACACACACACACTCTCTCCATTCACTGACATCCCAAAGGGTATAGACTATTAATTGATGCTGCTCGAATTTTATGCTTGTATTTTTATGTATTTATGTTTTTTTGAGAGGAATTGAAGTGGCTCCCATTGGCTAAACCCCTCGGCAGTTCAGGGGATGGGAGGATGAGCGGGGTTAGCGATTACTTAGTGGAGGAAATTTAAGGGAAGGGGGAAGGTTGGAAGGAGTGGGGGAAGATTGCAGGGAGTGGGGGAAGAGTGGAGGGAGTAGGGGAAGACTGGAGGAGGGAGAGAAAGATTTGAGGAAATAGAAGATTGCAGGGAGTAGGAGAAGATTGGAGGGAGCCGGAGAGGATTGGATGCGGTAGGGGAAAATTGGAGGGGATAGGGGAAGACTGGAGGGAGTAGGAGATTGGAGGGAGCAGGGGAATACTTGGGGGATAAGGGAACGTTGCAGGGAGGTAGGAGGATTGGTGAATAAAGAGACTGGGAGTTGTGGGATGAGCGACTGGAGGAAGACTGGAGGGTATATGGGGTAGACTGGAGAGGGTAGAGAAGTAACTGAAAGAAGGCAAGGGGGCTGGTGTGTAATGAGATGGGGAATATGTGATTGAGAAGATTATGGAGTATGGGGAGGCAGGGGGAATTGGAATGGGTGGGGGAAAGATTGGAGAGGCAGAGGGACTGATATGTAAGGAGATTGATAGTAGGGAAGGGTGGGGAGTAGTGGGATAGGAGTAAGGTGGTTGTGGAAGAAACTGAAAGAAAGTAGCCTCTGTAATAATGTAACACGGTGATACCATTTGTAGCTATGTACTTCATGCTACCAGATTTGACTGAGCTTGGGTAGTCTTGTAAGGAAGGGGGAATAAAGGCTATACCTAATCCCTCCAGTTCCATCCCTTTACTCTAAGCTGAATAAATCATCTGGTAACAGCAAAACACGGTAAATATGACGTACCCTACCTATGATAAAGGAAGCAAGGGACCTAATTAGAGGGAGCAAAAAAGGAAATTTTAGAAAAGAAATTATAGGGAACAAGGGGGAAATTAAAGGGAGGAAATTAATGGGAGGAAGGGAGGAAATTAATGGGAGGAAGGGAGGAAAGTAAAGGGAGAAAGGGAGAGAATTAAAGGGAAAGGTGGGGATTTAAAGTAAGAGATGGAGTAACTGAGAGAAAATTGAAAAGAGCAAAGGAGAGAATTAAAACCAGCAGGTGAAGGAATTAAAGGGAACGAGTACGGGAATGAAAGGGAGAGAGAGGAAGGATTTAAAGGGAGCAAGGAAAGAAATGAAAGAGGGGTTTGGGCTGGAGAAGTGAAGCGCAATGATATGTATATATATATATATATATATATATATATATATATATATATATATAAATTTTTATGAACCCTGGAGCGTGCCATTTGGTGAAACATTTGTCACACAGGGAGTCTCAATAATATAAATATCTGGACCAACATTCCGACATGGTAAAAAGGGTTGTTTGAGTATGTCATGGAGGGTGGAATGGCGCCAGGGGTAATTTAGCAAAGGGCGGCTGTGTTTCCATGGCAACTTGGAGGATTAGTCGGAAAAAAAAAAAAAAAAAAAAATCATAGCACCCTCTTCAGGGTCTTGTATTTATGCCCAGCTGACTAGAATCGTCTGGCCATAGCTGGAGTAGAATACTAGAGTTGTACTGAGCATGAGAGTGTTGTTGGTGACGATAATTCGGACTACTGCCATGACTGTCACTCAGTTTAATATCGTTTAGTTTTAAATAAAAGATGAAAAATGTCTCGACTATGCTAGGAGTAGCGTCTTCAGTCCGGCAACTTATTTCATTAATCTAGTGTTGCCACATCCAGATTATTTTGTTTACGTTTTGTATGAACATATGTAGTGACAGGGTTAGAAACAGCATCCATTATTTCCCCAGCCTGAGTTCTTCCTCTGAGCTGAGCGAAGTAGTGTAAATGTAGGGAAAAAATCAGATTGAAGAGTTGTGCACCGTTACTGCGATGATTACTTCTAACCCGTGCAAACTAATTATGTATTTTAAATTTCATTGATGTTGCAGCCAGTCAATTCTGTTAATCGATTTAGTGCAACTGTAGTAGTGAAAGGATTACCTCAGATATATCTTAACACCATCAATTAGAAATATCCATCCCAAGCTCAGTATCAGTGTTTAAAAGTAGGAAGAATAAAGAGTACGTCGTCGGCGTGATGGGGTAAGGACTTAGTTTTTATCTCTTCCTATTGCCTGACGATTTTATATAAATTTGGAGAGATTTGTAAAACATAATGGGTTAGACCTAGCCGTCATTATCTACAGGACGACTTCCCAAAGTTGAATTTTGTGGTAAAAGTAAGAATGAAGTACGAAATATACATCGCCGGATTTAAGGGTTTCATTTCATATTTGCTACTGCCAGATTATTTTATTCAGCTTAGAAAGATTTTTCGGCCTAGAGGGGTCAGATGTATCCTTTACTTTCAGCGAATTATAAGAAGGTAGTAGGATCAAGAACAAACTACCAATTATGTCCTGAGGCTGAAGGTGTTAAGACAGAGAGCGAAGGTTTAGAACCCACCCCCCTTTCCACCAGTCTCTGACAATCATTTATGAACGTGAATAAACCCCTTTTGGTTACATTCCCTTATTCATCCTCCACTGGTCCTCCATCCATACACCATTCCTCGATCATTCCATTCATACTCAGCCCCTTCATCCGTCCCTCCCTCCACCCCTCCATCTGTCCCTCCTTCCGTCCCTCTATCCGTCCCTCTTTCCACCCCTCCATCCGTCCTTCCCTCCACCCCTCCACCGTCCTTCTATCCCTCGACCACCCTCCACCACACGTCTACCATTTCCCCACTATTTTTACCCGTTTTTCTCCCCCAGCCATCCTTCCACATCCCTTGCATGCATACACCATCGATGCACACGTCCACCATCCCTGTGGTCATCATCCCATCCTTCCGTCCACCCCTCCATCGTTAATTTCTCCCTTCCTCCCCTGTCCCTTCACTCACCCTTCTTTTAACTGGTGGCCGTGGGAGCCAGATGCCACATGGTCTTCCCTCATACAGGCAGCTGGTGTCTGGGCATGTAGGTTGGTAGGGGAGGCCGAGAAGTGATTAGTATTAGGATGAGTTGCTTATTTTAGTGTTTCAGTAGTTAGTTAGAGTGAAATGAGATAGTTGTAGTTAAGGCCCACACTATTCAGCTTCAGCTTTTTACGTACAGTACATATTTATAAGTGGGTAGTTACTGGTGGTATAGGAAAGGGATGGTTTAGTGTTGATTGTTTTAGCTGAACACCTAGGAGAGGCAAATGTGGTAACCTGGATGATGCAATGGCCTTGTATCCCACGATATTGGGTTAACAACCCACCACAGGGTCAAAAACCTATGTGACGGAGATGAGCTCGCGGCTAAGCGCCTCATGGCGTCTGCACATACCTTTACCTTCACTGTTCATTTATTTATTTATGTGTTGATGTTGCGACAGGTACTGCATGTAGGGGAGGTGATTAGTACAGCATTTAGTATGCATTTATTGTGACAGTAATTTGGTAGGAGAGAAGGACATTGAGGTGGACCAGTAGTTAGGTAGGAAGATAATCTGACTTCAAGAGGAATAGGATGGTTTAGTATTTAACGCCTTTTACTTGGACTTAAGTACTATATTAACGTTTTTTCTTTTACTTGTATACGTTTTTTTCCTATCTATAATATTGGAAGGAAAGAATTAGCTAGTATGTTTGCTTGTGCCTGTTTTTTGTTTGTTTCGGTGTGTATATATTTGTATTGTTGTACGTAGCCTATACAGTATATGTTTATTCAGTCACGGCCTGAATAGGTTGGCAGCCAAGCCAATTTTTATACATATTAACGCATTTTTGTCCTACCAGTATTTTCATCCATGGAGGAATTTTTCCAGTTATGCCAGTCTTGTTTGGTGTTGATGAATTGTAATTATCATTTTAATGAGTACCAAATCCTTTTTCTAGAGCTTTTATTAATATGATTTTGACTGTGTTCTCAAAATTTTCTCGTTTCCCCCCCAGTATTCTGAAGGTACAGCTTTTCTCTGGAGGAGTAATTGTTTGTGGTAGGTGGGGCGTTCACCATCCACTCACTCGATGTAATGCTGCTTAATGTTACCTTCAGGCAACTCGACACTGAGTGGCAAGCCAGATGGTTTCCCGTTATCCAGGAAACCATTTACTACGTTAGATGGCGATCATGTAGCCAAATGACACTTGGTGTCTAGTAGGTTAAGGTACCCCAACCGGATGGGGCCCATCAGGTTTTACATCCGAGGAATGGTTGGAGTATATTGCTCACACGACGCCGCTGAGGGAAGAGCGAGTCTGGTCACTCTGGCCTTTAATATCGACACTAAGAAGGCGAGCACCGGGCCCTTGCGCCCTTGATGGGACAGAAAACGATTACATGACAGATAGTTGGATGTAAATGCACTTTTATACAATTTCATTTTAAAACTAAGGATACTGCCATAGCACAAAATGTGACAAAAATACAGCAGTATTTGCAATGTTATTCTGATGGTATAAACAGTAGCGCTCATTTGTGTGAAGGATCCCATTTCATTTGATGGAGCTCGGGTTTAGTGCATGTCATCATCATCATCATCACCATCAGTCCCATTTTGCAGAATAAAAACAGGAGCGTAGGGGTCCGATGCTAGGCAGCTCAGTCCCGTCACTTTCCCCCGAGTGCCATTAGCAAGCAATACACCACAACCATCCCTCAGTGCAACCCAACCAAGCTCCATCAAGTTGAAACGCCGTAACCCACTAAATCACCTGGTTTAGTGTGCATATATGGTTACCACCAACTGAAGTAAATGGTTTCCTAAGAATAGGAATCCACTTGGATAGTCACTCAATGCAGTCACATGGTGAGAGAGAGAGAGAGAGAGAGAGAGAGAGAGAGAGAGAGAGAGAGAGAGAGAGAGAGAGAGAGAGAGACTGCATCGAGCGAATGGAATATGGGCTCCCCCACCAACCACGCAAGGTGTAAAATTAAACGTGGATAGAATATCAAGTACGGTAAAACACTAATTAATTTTGTAATTAAATGATGCGTAGGTGATATTGGGAGGCGAATTGTTTCTTATTTTATCCCTTTTTGCTGATTTTAATAACATATGTCCAATATGCCATTTACAAAGTGAATGTACGAGCATCCTAGTCTAGTTGGAAACGGAAATTCTTATGTGATATCTTTGAAGAGAACTTAAGTTTTGTCAGTCGATAAGCAGTACTTGAGAGGGTAATATTTGAATGAGTTACGTGTTCTTTTCCTCACCAACTTAATTTTTCTATAGAAATTATTGGACACTGATTAGAAGAGTATATTAATCCCCTCAATTGTATGATTTTTCTTTCGTTCTAACACATGAATCAGTTAGCTTGGGAGAGACTGTTGGAACTGGAGGGGTTTGATATAGCCTTCATTATCCTTTTCACCGCCATACTAGCGAAAGTAAAATACTTGGAGAGGTTTGGAACTGGAGGGGTTTGATATAGTCTTCATTAACCCTTTAACTACCATACTCAAGGTCAGCCTTAAGTTGACTGAAATCGTCTGGTGGTGGTCTGATAAGAAAGATGATGGTAGACTGACAGTTGACTGAAATCGTCTGGTGGTGGTCTGATAAAAAAGATGATGGTAGACTGACAATTGCATGGGCTAATAGAGTGGTAAATGACTATGGGACGTACGATAAGTGGCACATGAGGTTCTGCAGCACCAATTTCTCAGCTATTTATTTGGTATGTTACACGTTAACATAATCTCTCCTGTTTTACTTACATGGCTTTAATATTACCATACCTGTAGTTTGAATTGGTCATGAGGATACTGAAGCTTAATATGAGGAATCACTAAAAAAAATATATTGCGAAGTTTACCATACCGTTTAAAAAAACGGCCCTATTATACAGACGCGAAGTAGTAAAGAAAATATGGCCTGAGCGTCACCCTCGTTGGATGTGAAGGAGGCCGGAAGAGAGAGAAAAAGCAGGGATAGAGAGGAAGAAACAGTAATTACGTTTGGAGAGGAGAAAAAAGGGAGGGTGAAAGAATGCAGGTGGAGAGAGAGAGAGAGAGAGAGAGAGAGAGAGAGAGAGAGAGAGAGAGATGATAGGAAAGGAAGGGAGAGTGAATGAAAAGAGGTATGTGGAAGATAGAGGAAATATAGTTAAAAGATTTACTGATAAAAGCATTAATGAATTATGGAAGGAATGGTAGTGAAAAACTGAGTATGGAGATATGAGGAGAAGGAAAGGAAAAGCGAAATGTAAGTAGGAAGAAAAGTTAAAAAAGAGAGATTGCAAAGATGAGTGGAGGAGTAATTACAGAATGTGAGAATATATTTGCTTAGTGAAGAAATGTACTGGCAAACGAAAAGACACAGTGAATGATAGTGAGAAACAGAGTATGAAGGGAAGGGGAGGAGGAAACGAAAAGCGAAAGGTGAACCAGAAGGAAAATGACAGAAAATAAAGGATTGCAAAGGTGAATGGAGGAATAATTATGGAATGAGAGAATATACTTACTTAATGAAGAAATACACAGGCAAATGAAAAGACCTAGTGAATGACTGGGAAGGAAGAGGAGACCAGGAAAGAGGAAATGAATTAAAGTGAGAACTAAAATCCACTGTTAAAAGTTCTCTCCCTTTTATAGCAGCAATATTTAAAGTTATCACATACTGATGTCATTGTTCGCTAAACCTCAGTTGTTGTGCTGTTATCAGGTCTATGCATCTCTTGACTCAGTACCAAATTAAACAGTACAGGTAGTTACTACATTGACAACCTCCCTCGTGTCCCTCTCCATCCCTCTGTCCCCCTCCATCCCTTTGTCCCTCTCCATCCCTCTTTCCTCCTCCATTCCTCTGTCCCCCTTGATCTCGCTATCCCCTTCCATTCCTGCCATCATCTCTGTTTACCTGTCCTCCTTCATGTACTCATCCTCAACTATCCCTTTATATTACATTCCTTTGTCCCATTACATCTCTCTATCCCCATCCATCTCATTGTTCCCCTCCATCCCATCATCACTTCTCTGCCTACCTATCCCCTCTCCCTCTTATTTTTACCTCACATTTTCCTTACTGCGGCATACAAGTTTTTATTACATATTCATTTACTTTCTTTATATCCTTCTGTCCCTCTGTTTCCTGTCCCCTCTTCATTCGTCCATCCTCTGCCATCCATCTTTATCCCATCCCCTGTCCCATTATCAGTCCATTAATCCTCCTATCTATTGGTATCCTGTCCTTTTACACCTAAATATACTCCTTACTATCCCTCTATCAGTGTGCCGTATATTTGTGCATCCCCGTCTGTTATGATATTCCTTATCATTCCCACTATCCATGTGTTTCCCATATATCCCTCTGTCATCTAAATTACTCTGTTCCCCATCTATCCCTCTAATCCTCATCTATCATCTGTTTCTCACCTGCCCCCACCTATCCCTCTAATCCTCATCTCTCATCTGTTTCTCACCTGCCCCCATCCATCCCTCTAATCCTCATCTATCATCTGTTTCTCACCTGCCCCCATCTATCCCTCTAATCCTCATCTATCATCTGTTTCTCATCTGCCCCCATATATCCCTCTCATCCTCATCAATCGCCTGTTCCCCATCTGCCCCTCTGTTCCCCATTTATCTTTCTATCCCTCGTTAATATCTCTATCGTTCGTCTGTTCCTATATTCACCACCTGCCCTTATTTCACATCTGTCCCTCTGTTCCCCATCTGCCCCTGTGTCTTCATCTAAAAACTATCATTGTCCCCCATCTATCCCTCTATCCTCCACAATTCGCTTTATCCCTTATCGATCCTTTATTCCCCATCGATCCCGCTATCCTTCATCAATCCCTCTATCCCACATCGATCCTTTTATCCATCATGTATCTTTCTATCCTCCATGTATCCTTTTGTCCCTTATGCATCCCTCTATCCCTCATGCATCCTCCTATCCCCCATGTATCCCACTATTCCCATGGATCTCTCTATCCCTCATCGGTCCCTCTATCCCCCATCGATCCCCTTATCCCCCATCAGTCCCTCTGTCCCCCATCTATCCCTCTATCCCTCATCAATCCCTCTATCCCTCTATCCACCATCTGTCCATCTGTCCCCATCTATCCGTATCCCCATCGATCCTTCTATCCCCATTCCTAATCCATCTATCGATGTCAATCTGTCCCTCAGTTCCCAAATTATACCTCTATCCACATCAGTCCCTGTATCTCCAGCTTACCCAGCTATCCCTCTGTCCCCAGCTACCGGTATCTCTCTGTCCCCAGCTATCCCTTTATCCCCAGCCATCCTTCTGTCCTTACCTATATCTTTATCCCCCACCTACATCTCTATCCCACCTATCCCTCCGTCCCTCATCCATCCCTCTTTCCCTTATCAGTCCCTCTGTCCCTTATCAGTCTCTCTGTCCCCCATCTATCCCTCTGTTCCCATCCCTTTACGCCCAATCTATACCTGTCTTCACCTATCCCTCTATCCCTCGTCTACCAATACCTGAAATCCCCATCTGTCCCTCCATCCTCCACCTGTCCCTCTCCCCAATCTCTCCCCGTCTCAATGTTTCCCCTCTATCTCCATGTAGGTTATCCCTCTCTCCCCATCTTATCCTCTCTCTCCCCATCTACTCCTCTTTTCCCCCATCCAATCCTCTCTTCCCCCATACAATCCCATCTTCCCCCATAGAAGAGGGCAACATAATCATTGACATTACAGTTAGCGATCGTGCCCTACTGCTAGCAATAAACAAATTAAGAGAATAAAACACCAGGACCGGACAAATTTCTCTACTTGTATTGAAGGAACTACAGAATGAAATATCAAAGCCTTTAGCTGAACTTTTTAACATATCACTTAAGAGCAGTAAGGTGCCACATGAATGGAAGCTTGCTAACGTAACCCTAATATTCAAAAAGGGCAACATAGCCCAGCCAGAAAACTACCGCCCAATTAGTTTAACATTGGTGGTTTGCTTGAAACTATTATCAGAAACAAGTTTGTGAAACACTTAGAAACAAACAATCTCATAAAAGATTCGCAACATGGTTTTTGTAATAATCGCTCTTGCCTCACGAACCCACTTGGCTTTTTCAATGATATACTGAACTGTACGACGAGACTAAATCTGTTGATGTGGTGTACCTCGATTTTCAAAAGGCTTTTGACAAAGTTCCACACAAAAGACTCCTTCAGAAGCAAAAGGCAGATGGTTTCAGCAGCAGTGTTCTCGGGTGGGTAGAAGACTGGCTCACAGGATGAAAGCAAAGAGTTGTAATAAATGGAAAAGAGTCAGACTGAATAAACGTTACAAGTAGAGTGCCGCAGGGTTCAGTGTTATGTCCTATTCTTTTCTTAATATATGTAAATGATATTGATGAAGGATTGTGCTGTAAGATCTCAAAATTTGCTGATGATACTAAAATAGGTAAAAGAGCAGATACAGCACTGGAAAGGAAGGCAATTTGGAGAGATCTTGATCAACTGTTTAACCCCTCTGTGCACGAAGATACCATTTGTTGTCAAATGGATGTGGAAGTGACCATACTCGTTGATGCTTTTGGCGTCATTAAAGCATAAAAACTTTTGTCAGAGGAAGAGTTTTCAGCCGATCTGTGTCATTTTTGGACGTGTCATAGCTTCCCTGCTCCTCGTCAAAAGTAATGAGTTGGGAACTGTGGGTCCCGATACCAGCAAGGGAGTGGACTGGTTATTCAGTACCAAATGAGCTGTGAGTGGGGACGGTACGGTACTGCCCGGTTCTGTCCCTTTAAATTTCCACTCTTACCCCTGTCCCGTCTGTGCGACATATTTCACTATACCAGTAGCATTTGTGTATAGTGTTTGGAGACTGTTGTGATTAGATTTAGTGTTTGCAATAGGAAAGTTGGTGTTTGTGAAGCAATCCTGGTCGTTATCAGCCGTTGGCCCAAGGAAGATTGTGCTACTGTTTCTAATCAACTACACTGCCTGTACCCTGCACCAAATGTGGGTATTCAGCTGTACTAATAGTGACAGTGAATTATGTGAATATAGTGTGCATATCTAATGTACAAAGAATTGGTGAAATACGTGCAATAGCTTAGAGGAAGGCAGGAACTGCCCTAAAGTCACAACACAGCGTGGGTACACTGTAGTTTTTTGCATTTTTCTCGAAAACTATGAGGCCTAGGATCAGCATCGTGGCTCAGATAAAGCCGATTAAATTCTGCATAGGATGATAAAATAAAAACGTAACAGTGGAGATAAAAGATTTTCGCTAGAGCTCCCCAAATAAAAAAAAATCTGTTGTCTGTCGGAAATGGGTTTTACCTTTTCGCTTATTGCTCGAACACCATACCTCGTATCAAACTAAGACCTTCGGCATTCGAAAGATAATGAAATTCTCTTTCCAATGATGATATAACAGGAAGAGATTGATTAGTAAACATTCGACTTATGATGTTGGGAAGTGAGATGTATGCTCTTGAATGTTTATTCCCATGGCCCTTACGTACGTATAGTGTGTTTTTTTGCGTGTTTTTTAGTTTATCGTGTAGAACAAACATCGATGAATAGGAATATGGGGTTTTGTAGCAAAATAAATATGTTTTGGATGGTGGAAATAAGCCTAGAATACACATTTTTGGAGCACGAAGCAGGCGGGGGCGAGGGGAGAAAAGCTGGTGCGTCATGTCCCACAAAACTTATTAACTTAACTGCGCATGAAAGGGTTAACTGGGCCCAAGTCTGGCAAATAGATTTCAATATTAACAAATGCAACGTGCTAAACACTGGCAGTAAAAATGTAAGAGCTGGTTATAGCACGAATAATGTTCAACTTGATAGGGTAAACCATGAAAAAGACCTAGGAGTTATAATAACAAACGATTTGAAACCAAGCAAACAATATACAGAAGCTGTGAAAAAAGCCAATAAATTGATTGGTTTCATAGGCAGAACATTTGAATATAAATCCGATAATATTGTTCTCTGTATAATTCCTTAGTACGCCCGCACTTGGAGTATTACGTTCAGTTTTGGTCACTGTAATATAAAAAGGATATGGAAATGCTTGAAAAAGAGCAGCAAAGGATGACAAAGATGATACCTAGACTGAGAAATAAACCATATGAGAAACTTTTAGAAGCCCAGAATCTCTTTACTCTAACTAAACGGAGGATACGAAGAGATTTAATTCAAGTATTCAAAATATTCAAAGGACATGATAACATGGCTGTCGATAAATACTTCACAGTTGATCACTCAAATTATACTAGAGGCAATGGGCATAAAATAATTGGGAAATGACTCCAGTCTCATGAAGCTAAGCATTTCTTCTTCAGTAGAGTTGTAAATATATGGAATAAATTGCCCTCCAATGTAGTAAATTGTAATACAGTACAAATCTTTAAAAGTCGCCTGGACAAGTATTTGTCATCTAATCCCTAGCTTAATATGTTTACTCCTGAATCAAACACTTGTGTATACATAATTTTCTATTTTATTTTATTTTAGTTTTTTAGAGTCTGGATCAATTTATTAAATGCAAATATAGTATATGCACAGACTAGGATATGCACAGCCAGGCAAGGCTGCCGCACCACCCCTGAACATCCTTACTGTGTGCTTTGCAAATTTCATGCTGTGTCCGCAGACACCCCATTAACTCAATGTACCCGTACATAGTGTCATGCATTAGTTATTTATTTATTCGATTATTCATTTTACTTCACTACTTTGTCTTTCAGGTTTTTCATACTGGCAGCTTATAGATAATGTATTATAGAATGTAGCTATTCATTTTTCAGTCTTTCCCATGAAATTTCCATGTCAGTTTATCCATGCTGCATGGTGGTTTTTCTCACTTTTTCTTGCCAGTTTTAAATGGAGGGTTTGGAGGCGGGGGGAGCCTTCTTGCTTTACTATCTTTATCCTTCAGCATGTAGAGTTAGATCTCGAAGTCATAGTCTACTCTGTAACAAACAGCCTCGAAAGGACCATAAGGTCTGTTGCTGTTTGCTATTCGTTGTACTCCGTTGTACTAATCCACTATTCCCCCGTGTATTTTTTTTCTGTCATCACTGGCCTCAATACTAACAAGGCATATGGGCCTGATGGGGTCCTTCCTATTGCCCTCAAGAACAGTGCCTTTGTGCTTACACCCGCCTAGGTAAACTCTTTTGCCTTTTTATTTCAACTCGTACCTTTCCTTCTTGCTAGAAGTCTGCTCTCCTACAGCCAGTCCCAAAGAAGAGTGACCATTCCCAAACCTCTAACTATCGTCCATTTGCTTTAACATTCTGTGTGTCAAAAGTTTTCGAGCCAATTCTTAACAGAAAAGTTTTAAAGCATCTTTCCTATCACAACCTTCTTTCTGATCGTCAGTATGGATTCCGTCAGGGACTCTCCACTGGCGATCTTCTCACCTACCTTTCAGGCTCCTGGTCATCCTTCTTTCGAGACTTTGACGAAAGCTTTGCCACTGCACTTGACATCTCAATGGCTTTCGATCGAGTCTGGCATAAATCTTTAATTTCCAAACTGCCCTCTTACGGTTTCTATCTTTCTATCTGTGCTTTCATCTATAGCTTCCTTTCTGGTCGTTCTGTAGCCGCTATTGTAGATGGCCATCTTTCTTCTAGACCTATCAACAGTGGTGTTCCTCATGGCTCTATCCTATCACCAACTCTCTTCACTTTATTCATCAATGACCTTCTAAGCTGTACATATAACCCTATCCATACATACACTGATGATTCCACCCTTCACCTTTCCATTCGGTTCCCAACGTCCATCTCAGCAGTTACTTCAACAGACAAGGGATGAGGCTATGGCACACCTAATGTCTGACTTGGCTCATATCTCTGACTGGGGTATATATAATCATGTTGTTTTTAATGCACCAAAAACTCAGTTTTTACACCTATCAACCCGGCACAATCTTCCACACGATTACCCACTAATGTTTAATAACATCCAACTCAATCCTCCATTATCCTTGAACATGTTTGGCACCCTCCTTCTCTTAGTGGCTGGCTCCCTTCAACCTCTGTCTTTTCGCCACACTATTGGATCTTTATTTCTTTTCTATCGCTACTTCAATGGTCACTGCTCCTATGAACTGTCTGCTTGCATCCCTCCACCTCTACGACGGGCGCTAGCAACAAACTCTCATCCCTTTTCTGTCCAACTCTATAATGTAAGAGTTAATCATTACTCCCAGTCCTTCATTTATGCAACAGGTCAACTCTGGAAGTGTCTCCGTCTGTCTGTATTTCCTACTTCCTATAATCTCTAATCTTTCAAACGCAGTGTGTCCAGGCATCTCGAAATGAATGGATCTTGAATTTGGCTCTCTTTTGTATTGTTTTTGTTTTTGTTCTTGGAAGGAACGGTTTGCGGGCTCCTGGCCTTTGGTTCCTTCTTTCTTGGAAAAAAAATCCAATCCACTCTTCCCCCATCTAATCCACTATTCCCCGATCTAGCCCTCTCTTCCCCCAATCCTATCTTCCCCAGTCTAATCCACTATTCCCCCATCTAATTCACTATTCCCCCATCTAATTCACTATTCCCCCATCTAATCCACTATTCCCCAATCTAATTCACTATTTCCCCATCTAATTCACCATTCCCCCATGTAATTCACTATTTCCCCATCTAATTCACTATTCCCCCATCTAATTCACTATTTCCCCATCTAATCCACTATTTCCCCATCTAATCCACTATTCCTCCATCTAATCCACTATTCCCCCATCTAATCATATATTCTCCATCTGTCCCTTTATTCCCCACCTGTCCCTTTATTCCCCACGGATTCCTTTATTTCCCGTCTATGCGTCTGTTCCTTTATTCACCGTGTCTCCCATTATTCTCCGTCCATCCCTTCATTCCTCGTGTATCCCTTTATTCACCGTCCACCCCTGTACCTCCCTGTCAGTCCTTTTATGTATTATCTACCCCTCATCTATCCTGTATCCTCCATCCATCCCTGTATTCCCCATCTATCCCTGTCCCTTCTATTACCTCCCGTCTATCCAATCCTCCGTCCGTCAAACAAGCAGGGATCAGATTAACCCGGGACGCACTAGGAGGGAGGCGAGGCGTGAGGACGAGGGCAGGGCAGAGTTGATTGCACTCCTAGCTCTATGTTTTACTTCTCTTAGTACCGTTTATACTTTTTTATTAATGGAGTTTTGGATCCGAGTACTGCATTTTCTGACAGGTCTATTTTTACGCTTCGTGCGGTTTTTACTTTTTTATTAGTTGAGTATTGGATCCTGTAGTACTTACTGTGTAGTGATCCTCTGTTTTTACTCACTACTGTTTATACGAATGTTTTTTTCTTGTATTTTATATGAAATGGTACCAGGTATGTTTTCTGTAGTGTGTGTGTGTGTGTGTGTGTGTGTGTGTGTGTGTGTGTGTGTGTGATCATTATTTCATTTTCTGAAGGTGGGATCAGACCAAAATAATTTGCTACCATTCTTCTGAATTTGCCCATACCTTCCTCACTAGTCCTGGATAAAAAAATAATTTTTCCCAGTGTTTATCCTTTTCTGCATTGATCTCTATTTTTATTATAAACACCAACCCTCTATTTTTACGCTAATCTTCCGTCCTCGTACCCTAAATAATATTTATTAAAATCTGAGTTGGTGCTTGCTTTTTTGTGGTGCTGTTTACATTTATCGTTCTCTGTTAATTATGAATGAGGATGGTGCGACCTGGAGGAAGGGCACCCTGGTAGCATAAGACAAGGTGACATGGAGGCAGTTTATCTGTAGCAACCCCCTCTGGGATTACAGCGTCTAGCTTTATAGCGGTAGATAAATAGACATAGATAAGTAGATGGATAGATAGATATTTCTTCCGTTCCAAATTTTTTTTGTTTGATATTTTTCCTTTTAATGTTTTTCCGGACGTGTCTGCCAATATTACTTTTAAAAAACTCTACTATTGTGTGATCTCTCTCTTCGACAAGGAGTGTATGATTTCACCCCTGTTTGTTTGTTCTTTCGTTAGTTTGTTCGTCTGTTAGTAGGATTACTCAGAAATAAAAGGAGAGATTTGGACTAAATTTGGTGGGTAGATAGTCCATGTCCAAGGGAACAGTCGATTAACTTTTGGGACCGATCCGGAAGGTATTGCAGATTCTGGATCCGGAAAACGTTTTTTGGGGAAGTCCTAATCAGTGATGAGAAACCTAACCCATTATGAAGAGTGGTCTGGAAATTTCGTTGTCCTTGTCGGAGAGATGCGCACCACTAAGTGCCCCTCTAGTTTTTGTCAGTTTTTGTTTTTGTTTGGGGTCCGGTTTTCTTGCTTTTTATTTGTTTTCTACACTCTTGTATGTTCTGAAGATGGAGTAAAGTAGACGTCACTGCTTTCCACTTGCGGTATATTTTTGCATCATTACCTTACTAGGGTCCCTTTTATCTGTATTTCTTAATGCTCGTAGCTTTGTTTTGTTATCTTTGTCTTTTTTACTTTTTACCGTATCATCTTACCACCGTACGGCTTTTACGTTTTTTTTATTTTTTCCTCCTGATGGCCTTGGAAGTAAGGTTTGTTTGTTTTTTTCTCATTTTTGGCATAATTTGGCTTCGCTGTGTCCGTGTGTGTGTGTGTGTGTGTGTGTGAAGATAATAGCTCGGTTTTTAACCGATTTTCGGTAAACTTGGAGGGGTGGAGGGACAGCCCGTATAGAAACCTATTGTCATTGAAAATAACTGATCAAAGGTCAAAGTCACAGGGCTAGGTCAAACCTTGACTTAAAAGAATAATTTAGTGTGTTTATTCATTTTCGACTAAAGTTTGGGAAATGTGTGAGGGAAACGTAGGAATGAAGTCATTAAATTTTTTAGAATAGTCAGGGATCAAGGTCACGGTCACAGTGCAAGGACAACATTAGATCAGCGTACGTGTTTAGCAAAATATCTAGTTTGCATTCGATTTTAGCGAAACTTTGTGGAACGATTGAGGGTTGGCCAAGGCGTAGACTTATTTGAAAACTAGGTCAGAGGTCAAGGTCAACTTAGTTTTTAGCTGATTTACACGAAACACTGGGAAAGCGATAAGGAACAGAGAAGAGGAGAGAGTTTCGAATTTGAGGATAATCAGAGGTCAAGGTCGTGGGGCAAGGTCAACTTACACAGTGTTTCTCTGATGTAAACTAAACTTTGTGGAAGGTTCGGATTAAAACAAGCAAATAGAAATTCGATGTTGAGAACAGTTGGTCAAGTGTCATGATCACAGAAAGATCGATGTTCGGTGTCACTGAACAAATTATCTCAAACACTTCTGACTTCATTTGAACCAAACTTGGTGGAAGGGTTAAGAGACAGTCATGAAGAAATTCGATTTTGAGAGTAATAAAGGTCAAGGTCACAGGACAAAGTCAAATATTCGGCCCATAGATCAGATGGTGGACGCAGGTGAAGCAAGCTGAGTTCTTGTTGTTTTTGTTTTACTTTTTTTTTTTTTTTGGTGCCGGATTGATTACTCCATCCTTGGTTATTTCACATTCTCCAAATTATCGTAGGTTTTGTATGGGTAATATTATTGGGAATGGCCTTTTTCTTTTCCAGGTGAGGGCAGGCCGGAATTGGTTTTTCCATCCTTGAGTCTTTACCGTCCGTCTTTCCTTTTAGTGTGGTAAACCTTCTTGAAATTCTTTTGTATAATTATGTTGGTATCTTTGATGTTATTTTTCTTAGTTATTACATCTGCACTCGCGAAGTGACTTGGGAATATTTCTGTGTGTGTGTGTGTGTGTGTGTGTGTGTGTGTGTGTGTGTGTGTGTGTGTGTGTGTGTGTGTGTGTGTGTGTGTGTGTGTGTGCGGATGTACCGTATGTGTAAGAATTTTCTGTCTTTTATATTTTTTTCGTATAATCGCCCATTGTCGGTCCTGTAATTGTTTTTTCTCTCTACCTATATACTTCTTTAAATTCTGTATCTGTTGGCTGAGTATTTCCTGCAGAGGCTAGACCAAGTTTTTGATCTTTCACTCGTTTTTACTTATTTCATCTTCGATACCCTATTCTATATAGCTGTTCTGTTTTATTTTTATTTTTATTTTTTTCACTTACGCCCCCCTTGACCTTCTCCTCCCCTCTCATCCCCTTGCCTCCTCCCGTTCCTTTAACTCCCCCATCGTCCATTTACCCCCCACCCCGATCGTCCACTTATCCCCCCCCCCAAGATCGTTCCCTTACCTCCCCCAATCGTCCCCTTATCTTCCCCATCGTCCACTTTACCTCCCCCCCGATCGTCCACATACCTCCCTCATCGTCTACTTACCTCCCCCGTCGTCTCCTTTGTTCCCTTGAAACCCCTTCCCTTCCACTCTCTTCCCTTTCCCTCCCCTTACCCTATCATCCTCATGTCCCATATCCTTCCATTTCAGTGCTTCATCTTCCCCTCAATTTCCCTCCCGTCCTACCTCGTCCCCTCCTCTCTCACTCCCTCCCCTGCAATCTCGCCCTCGCTTCATCCTCTCCCCTTTTCACCTCTCCTGATATCCAGCTCGCACCACTTTATGGCCTTCTTTCTCATTTTTTTTTCGTATTTTTCGTCCTCACTTTCATTCTCATCTTTTATTTCGTCATTTTTTCCCTCGCGTTTTCCTTTCCCTTGTGTGTGTGTGTGTGTGTGTGTGTGTGTGTGTGTGTGTGTGTGTGTGTGTGTGTGTGTGTGTGTGTGTGTGTGTGTGTTCTGTCCCTCTTTGCTTTTTTTTTTCTTGCCATTCATAATTTCCTCCCTTGAGTATACATTACTGCGTTGGTCCTTCCTTCCGTCTTGCATCCTTCCTTCCAGACTGCATCCTTCCTGCCATCTTAGATCCCTCCTTCCGTCTTATATCTTTGCTTCCATCTTGCGTCCTTCCTTCTTACTTTTATTATCTCTTTTTTCGTCTTTGCTTCTTTTCTCCTTTCCAATTCCTCTCTCTTCTTTTTTGTACTTTTTTTATCTTCATGTTCCAACTTCTTTTTCTCCTCCTTTTGTTTGATCCTGCTTTATTTCCCATTATCTCTTCCATCCACCCTTCTCTCCTTCCATTATTTCCATCGCTCCTTACTTCCCTTTCTTCTCCAACCATTCTTTATTCCTTTCTGTCTGCCTGCTTTCCCTCCAGCTTTCTACCAGTCCTTCTTTCATTCCTTCTTTCGCTCTTGGCCTCCCCTTCGTAACCTGCTTCCCTTCTTCCTTCTTTCCTCTCATCCTGCCTGCCTGCCAGTTCGCCTCCCTCCCCTCCCTCCCTTCCTTCCCATTTTCCTTCCATCCTTCCTTCCCTGCCTGCCTGCTTGCCATCCTTCATGAATGCTTGCTATTCTTCCTTCCTTCCTTCCCTACTCCATTCCTTCCCTCCTGTTTTTCGTCGTCATCGTTGCATCTACCTTCCTTCCGCTTAGCCTCCTTCCTTCTTCCTTCCTTCCTCCTCACATTCCTGTCTCATCCGACTAGCTTTCTTTCTCACTTTTTTTGCCTTCTCCTTTTTCCGTTTTCCCATCTTTTTTTTTTTTCAGTTTCACTCTTTTTTTTCTGCTTTCCCATCATCTGTTTCTTGTCGTTATTCCTCTCAGTCTTTTGTTTATTCCTTTCGTTTTCGCCTCACTTCCTCCTAATCTGTCTCGAGTGACCCACATCGGAGAGTAGTCAGCATACGTAATTGGCCCATTATGCCATGCACTACACCTGGCCTCCCCTGAACTGAGGGAAACCGTCTGGAGATAATGATGATAGATTAGTTGCCCATTATGTAAGGGTAGTTAATAAAGTCCGTTTCAGCCACCCATATTATGAGACTTCCACTTCACCCCCCTGTTCCTCGAGGCTTCAGCTTCACCCCCTGTACCTTGAGGCTTCCATTAAACTCTATAGATTTTTCTACTGGTGCTTAGAAGGTGTGGTGATATAAAATAGGTACGAATTGTGTAGCAGGATTAATGTAAATTGAAGTGTAGCAGGAGTGTAAGGTGGAGTGTAGCAGGAGTGTAAGGTGGAGTGTAGCAGGAGGGGTGTAAGGTGGAGTGTAGCAGGAGGGGTGTAAGGTGGAGTGTAGCAGGAGGAGTGTAAGGTGGAGTGTAGCAGGAGGAGTGTAAGGTGGAGTGCAGCAGGAGGGGTGTAAAGTGGAGTGCAGCAGGAGGAGTGTAAGGTGGAGTGTAGCAAAAGTGTAAGGTGAAGTGTAGCAGGAGGAGTGTAAGGTGGAGTGTAGCAGGAGGAGTGTAAGATGGAGTGTAGCAGGAGGAGTGTAAGGTGGAGTGTAGCAGGAGGAGTGTAAGATGGAGTGTAGCAGGAGGAGTGTAAGATGGTGTGTAGCAGGAGTGTAAGGTGGAGGGTAGTAGGAGGAGTGTAAGGTGGTGTGTAGCAGGAGTGTAAGGTGTAGTGTAGCAGGAGGAGTGTAAGGTGGTGTGTATCAGGAGAAGTGTAAGGTGGAGCGTAGCAGGAGGAGTGTAAGGTGGAGTGTAGCAGGATAAGTGTAAGGTGGAGTGTAGCAGGAGAAGTGTAAGGTGGAGCGTAGTAGGAGGAGTGTAAAGTCGCGAAAATAACTCAGTGTGATAAACGACTGTATATAAGATATGCAAACTGAAGATATTACAGAACTGACAAGGGATGGAAGTGGATTAAGTATATATCAAGATAAACGGGAAGAGAATAGCTGAGGTATAGAAGTTGAGGGTATTACGGAATTAACAAAGAAGCAGAATGGAATTATTATGTAGGTAGGGACAGGGAGAATACATGGACTGAACCAAATTTTTTACTCGTCAGTCGATTGTGTGTGTGTGTGTGTGTGTGTGTGTGTGTGTGTGTGTGTGTGTGTGTGTGTGTGTGTGTTTGCTTGTGCGTGAGTGCGCGCGAGGATGTATGTGTATTTTCTGTCTGTTATATTTTTTCGTATAATAGCCCAGTATCGGTTATCTAATTGTTTTTTCTCTCTGCTTACTTCTTTATGTTCTGCATCTGTTGGCTGGGTATTTCCTGCTGAGGCTGGACCAAATTCATTGATCTTTCCCTCGTTTTTACGCATTTCTTGTTCGATACCCAATTCTGTACAGCTGTTCTATTATTTTTTTTTTTCACTTACGCCCCCGCCTGACCTTCTCCTCCCCCCTCGTCCCCTTGTCTCCTTCCGTCCCCTTAACTCCCCCATCGTCCATTTACCCCCCACCCCGATCGTCCACTTACCCCCCCGATCGTCCACTTACCTCCCCCATCGTCCCCTTATCTTCCCCATCGTCCACTTACTCCCCTGCACGATCGTCCACATTACTCCCCTATCGTCTACTTACCTCCCCCACTGTCCCCCTTGTTCCCTTGACATCCCTTCCCTTCCACTCTCTTCCCCTTCCCTCCCCCTTGCCCTCTCATCCTCATGTCTTATATCCTCCCATTTCAGTGCTTCATCTACCCCTTTCTTTCCCTCCCGTCCTACCTCGTCCCCTTCTCTCTCGCTCCCGGCCCTGCAATCTCGCCCTCGCTTCATTCTCTCCCCTCATCACCTTTCCTCATATCCAGCTCGCACCACTTCATAGACTTCTTTCTCATCTCCCTCTTTTTTTTTTTTTTTCGTATTTTTCGTCCTCGCTTTCATTCTCATCTCTTTTTTTTTTTTTTTCATTTTTTCCCTCGCGTTTTCCTTTCCCCTTTTTTGTGTTCTGCTCCCCCTTGCTTTTTTTCTTCTTGCCCTTGAAATTTTCTTCTTTGAGTATATATTTCTGAGCTGGTCCTTCCTTCTATCTTGCATCCTTCCTTCCATCTTGCATCTTTCCTTCCATCTTGCGTCCTTCCTTCTTACCTTTTTTTTCGTCTTTGCATCTTCTATCCCTTCCGATTCCTCTCCCTTCTTTTTTGTATTTTTTCATCTTCATGCTCCAACTTCTTTTTCTCCTGCTTTTTTTTTTGTCCTTCCTTCCATCCTGCTTAATTTACCATTCTGGCTTCCTTCCATCCTTCTCTCCTTCCATTTCTTCCATCGCTCCTTACTTCCCTTTCTTCTCCCACCTTTCTTTATTCCTTTCTGTCTGCCTGCTTTCCCTTCAGCTTTCTACCTTCTTTCCTTCGCTCTTGGCTTCCCCCTCGTAACCTGCTTCCCTTCTTCATTCCTCTCATCCTCCTTGCCTGCCTGTCCGCCTCCCTCCCTCCCTCCCTTCCTGTTTTCCTTCCATCCTTCCCTGCCTGCCTGCCAGTCAACCGTCCTGCATGCATGCTATTCTTCCTTCTTTCCTTACTCCCTTCCTTCCTTCTGTCTTTCGTCGTCATCGTTGCATCTACCTTCCTTCCACTTAGCCTCCTCCTTCCTTTCTTCCTCCTCACATTCCTGCCTCATCTGACTTGCTTTCTTCCTCACTATATTTGCCTTCTGTTTTTTCCGTTTTCCCATCTTTTATCTCAGTTTCCCACTTTTTTTCTGCTTCTCCATCGTCTGTTTCTTGTCGTTTTTCCTCTCTGTTTTTTTTTTTTTTTTATTATTCTTTTCGTTTTCGCCTCACTTTCTCCTAATTTGTCTCCTGTGACCCATATCGGAGTTGTCAGCATACGTAATTAGCCCATTAAGCCATTGACTACACCTGGCCTGCCCCGAGCTGAAGGAAACCGTCTGGAGATAATGATAATAGATTAGTCGTCCATTATGTAAGGGGAGTTAATACGGTCCGTTTCAGCCACCTATACTCCGAGGCTTCCACATCAACCCCCTGTACCTCGAGGCTTCCACTTCATCCCCTTGTACCTTGAGGCTTCCACTTCACCCCCTATACCTCGAGGCTTCCACTTCACCCCCTATACCTCGAGGCTTCCACTTCACCCCCTATACCTCGAGGCTTCCACTTCACCCCCTATACCTCGAGGCTTCCACTTCACCCCCTATACATCGAGGCTTCCGTTTCACCTCCCTGTACCTCGAGGTTTCCACTAAACTCTATAAGTTTATCTATCGGTGCTTAGATGTGGTTATATAAAAAAAAAAGGTACGAATTCTGTACCAGGGGGAGTGTAATGTGGAGTGTAGCAGGAGGAGTGTATGGTGGTGTAGCAGGAGTGTAAGGTCGAGCGTAGCAGGGAGAGTGTTAGGTGGAGTGTAGCAGGAGTGTAAGGTGGAGTGTAGCAGGAGTGTAAGGTGGAGTGTAGCAGGAGTGTAAGGTGGGGTGTAGCAGGAGTGTAAGGTGGGGTGTAGCAGGAGTGTAAGGTGGAGTGTAACACGAGAAGTGAAAGATGGAGTGTAGCAGGAGTGTAAGGTGGAGTGTAGCAGGAGTGTAAGGTGGTGTGTAGCGGGAGAAGTGTAAGGTGGAGTGTAGCAGGAGTGTAAGGTGGAGTGTAGCAGGAGTGTAAGGTGGAGTGTAGCAGGAGGAGTGTAAGGTGGAGTGTAGCAGGAGGAGTGTAAGGTGGAGTGTAGCAGGAGGAGTGTAAGGTGGAGTGTAGCTGGAGTGTAAGGTGGAGTGTAGCAGGAGGAGTGTAAGGTAGAGTGTAGCAGGAGGAGTGTAAGGTGGAGTGTAGCAGGAGGGGTGTAAGGTGGAGTGTAGCAGCAGGTGTTTAAGGTGGAGTGTAGCAGGAGAAATGTAAGGTGGAACGTAGTAGGAGGATTGTAAAGTCGCGAAAATAACTCAGTGTGATAAACGACTGTATACGAGGTATGCAAACTGAAGATATTACAGAACTGACAAGGGATGGAAGTGGATTAAGTATATATCAAGATAAACGGGAAGAGAATAGCTGAGGTATAGAAGTTGCGAGTATTAAGGAATTAACAAAGAAGCAGAATGGAATCATTATGTAGGTAGGGACAGGGAGAGTACTTGGACTGAACCAAATTTTTTACTCCTCAGTTGCTTTTGTGTGTGTGTGTGTGTGTGTGTGTGTGTGTGTGTGTGTGTGTGTGTGTGTGTGTGTGTGTGTGTGTGTGTGTGTGTTTGCTTGTGCATGCGTGCCCGCATGGATGTATGTGTATTTTCTGGCTGTTATATTTTTTCGTATAGTAGCCCATTATCGGTTATGTAATTGTTTTTTCTCTCTGCTTACTTCTTTATGTTCTGCATCTGTTGGCTGGGTATTTCCTGCTGAGGCTGGACCAGATTCATTGATCTTTCCCTATTTTTTACGTATTTCTTGTTCGATACCCAATTCTGTACAGCTGTTCTATTATTTTTTTTTTTCACTTGCGCCCCCGCCTGACCTTCTCCTCTCCCCTCGTCCCCTTGTCTCCTCCCGTCCCCTTAACTCCCCCATCGTCCATTCCCCCCCCCCGATCGTCCACTTACCCCCCCGATCGTCCACTTACCTCCCCCATCGTCCCCTTATCTTCCCCATCGTCCACTTACTACCCTCTACGATCGTCCACATTCCTCCCCTATCGTCTACTTATCTCCTCCACCGTCCCACTTGTTCCCTTGACATCCCTTCCCTTCCACTCTCTTCCCCTTCCCTCCCCTTGCCCTCTCATCCTCATGTCTTACATCCTCCCATTTCAGTGCTTCATCTTCCCCTTTCCCTCCCATCCTACCTCGTCCCCTCCTCTCTCCCTCCCGGCCCTGCAATCTCGCCCTCGCTTCACCCTCTCCCCTCTTCACCTTTCCTCATATCCAGCACGCACCACTTTATAGACTTCTTTCTCATCTCTCTTTTGTTTTTTCGTATTTTTCGTCCTCGCTTTCATTCTCATCTCTTTTATTTTTTTTGTCATTTTTTTCCCTCGCGTTTTCCTTTCCCCTTTTTTGTGTTCTGCTCCCCCTTGCTTTTTTTCTTCTTGCCCTTGGAATTTTCTTCTTTGAGTATATATTTCTGCGCTGGTCCTTCCTTCTGTCTTACATCCTTCCTTCCATCTTGCATCTTTCCTTCCATCTTGCGTCCTTCCTTCTTACTTTTCTTACCTCTTTTTTCGTCTTTGCATCTTCTCTCCCTTCCGATTCCTCTCCCTTCTTTTTTGTATTTTTTCATCTTCATGCTTCAACTTCTTTTTCTCCTGCTTTTGTTTGTCCTTCCTTCCATCCTGCTTAATTTCCCATTCTAGCTTCCTTTCCCCCATCTCTTCTCCCATTTCTTCCATCGCTCCTTACTTCCCTTTCTTCTCCCACCTCTCTTTATTCTTTTCTGTCTGCTCTCTTTCCTTCCAGCCTTCTTCCTTTCCTTCTTTCTTTCCTTCCTTCGCTCTTGGCTTCCCCCTCATAACTTGCTTCCCTTCTTCCTTCATTCCTCTCATCCTGCCTGCCTGCATGTCCGCTTCCCTCCTTCCCTCCCTCCCTTCCTGTTTTCCTCCTATCTTTCCTTCCCTGCCTGCCTGCCAGCCATCCTTCATGCATGCATGTTATTCTTCCTTCCTTCCTTGCTCCCTTCCCTCCTTCTGTCTTTCGTCGTCATCGTTGCATCTACCTTCCTTCCGCTTTGCCTCCTCCCTCCTTCCTTCCTCCTCACATTCCTGCATCATCTGACTCGCTTTCTTCCTCACAATTTTTGGCTTTTTTTTCCGTTTTTCCCATCTTTTTTTTTTTTTTTTCAGTTTCACTCTTTCTTCCGCTTTCCCATTATTTGTTTCTTGTCGTTATTCTTCTCTGTCTTGCGTTTATTCCTCTCGTTTACGCCTCACTATCTGCTAATTCGTCTCCTGTGACCCATACCGGAGTAGTCAGCATACGTAATTAGCCCATTAAGCCATTCACTGCACCTGGCCTCCCCTGAGCTGAAGGAAACCGTCTGGAGATAATGGTAATAGATTAGTCGCCCATTATATAAGGGGAGGTAATAGGATCCGTTTCAGTCACCTATACTCCGAGGCTTCCACTTCAACCCCCTGTACCTCGAGGCTTCCACTTCATCCCCCTATACTTCGAGGCTTCCACTAAACTCTGTAAATTTATCTACTGATGCTTAGAAGGTTTGGTGATATAAAATAGGTAAGAATTGTGTAGCAGGACTGTAAATTGGAGTGTAGCAGGAGTGTAAGGTGGAGTGTAGCAGGAGGAGTGTAAGGTGGAGTGTAGCAAAAGTGTGAGGTGGAGTGTAGCAGGAGGAGTGTAAGGTGGAGTGTAGCAGGAGTGTAAGGTGGAGTGTAGAAGGGGGAGTGTAAGGTGGAGTGTAGCAGGAGTGTAAGGTGGAGTGTAGCAGGAAGAGTGTATGGTGGAATGTAGCAGGAGTGTAAGGTGGAGTGTAGCAGGAGGAGTGTAAGATGAAGTGGAGCAGGAGGAGTGTAAGGTGGAGTGGAGCAGGAGGAGTATAATGTGGCGTATAGCAGGAGGAGTGTAAGGTGGAGTGTAGCAGGAGGGGTGTAAAGTCGCAAAAATAAATCTGAGTGATAAACGATTGTATATGAGGTATGCAAACTGAAGATATTACAGAACTGACAAGGGATGGAAGTAGATAAAGTACAGTATATATCAAGATGAACGGAAGAGAGAAGCTGAGGTATAGAAGCAGAGGGTATTGAGGAATTAACAAAGAAGCAGAATGGAACTACAAGGACTGACTCAAATTTTTTACTGGTCAGTTGATTTTGTGTGTGTGTGTGTGTGTGTGTGTGTGTGTGTGTGTGTGTGTGTGTGTGTGTGCCTAATGGCTGAGAAGTGGAATATGGGTTTCTATGAACGGCATCAAAAATGTTTATGATCTGCTTAATTGGGTAGCTTGTGGATAGTTCTGCCTCTTTCCATGCTTTCCTTACCCTGTTATTTAATCCTACTTACCCCATTTACTAGTGAAATATTCGGTCAAGATGATGATGATAATGATGGTGATTTTCTCCATCCCCTTGTCTAATTCTCAGTTATTCCTTCTCTCTCCTTTCCTGTCGAATTTCATATAATATTCGTTCCTCCTTCCTCTCCCCTTTATCATATACCCTCTTCCCGGCTCTCATTCGCTTCCTTCCTCTCTTGGGGTTTTCTTTGATCATCCTCTTTTAACGTCTCTAGGTTCTCATTATCTGATTCTGCTCCTCCTCCTTATTCGTTTCCATGTGTGCCTAATTTCCCCCTTTTTCACCATTACAATATCGTCAGTGTAATGCCATTATTTTTTCTTGTTGTTGCAACTCTCACGGGTCTTGTTTTTTTGTTTTGTTTTTTTCAACTTAGGCTTTCAAGCTGGAGAGGGTAGATATAGCCATCCTTAACCAGCTCATTGGGAGTGACCTTTGTATCTATCTATCTATATCTCTGCCTATTTCTGTCTCTTTTTCTGACTGGCTATCCGTGTATGTGACTGCCTGGCTGTCCATCCTTCTAACTATCTATCTGTCCATCTCTCTGCCTATATATATGGACCTATATCTGTGTTTAAATACCCATCTATATATTTATATCTTTCTCTAGCCAGACGCCCTAACAAAACGCTTACATATCATACTGTCTTTACGCCATCAGAATGCCCTCCCTCCAACTCTTCCCGTCCTCTGATATGAAATAACTGAACAAACTCGTCTGTAAATAGCAAACAAATGATCATACAGAAGGCGTTAAGTTTATCCTGTATCCTTATTTCCCCTTCCCTTCCCTCTCTTCTTTCCTCTCTTTTCCTTCCTATTTTCCTCCTGCTTTCGCCACTGTCTTTCCCTCTCCTTCCCTTTTCTTGTCTGTCCTTTCCCTCCCTCACCTGTTAATTCCCATACCTGCATACCTTATCTCACTTCTTTTCTTCCCCCTTTCTCCCTCCTTTCTCGCCTCTTTCTCTCCGTTTTCTTTCATTCTCTTCCGTTCCCATTATCTCATTTCTTATTTTCTTTTGCATTCTTTCCTCATTATTTCCGTCCCCCCCCCCTCTCTCTCTCTCTCTTTCTCTCATTTTTCATCTTGTCTGACACTCTCCTCATCTTATTACCCCCCTCTTTCCCATTTCTCCTCCCCCTCCGTATTTTTCCTTTCTCTACTTCCTTCGCGAATCGCATCTTTTTTTTTTTTTGCCTTTTTTTTTCTATTTTGCCTTCATCTACTTTCCTTAAAACCATTCACATACTGTCGCTCCCTCGCTTGTCTTTTATTTCCTCGTATCCATCTTCCTTTACTCTCTATTCTCTCCCTGTTCTAACGCTCTTATTCACTCATGCACTAATTCCTCAGCATTCCCTTTTCACTTCTTCAACATCGTCATCGTCGTCATCATGCTCATCTCTAACCCTCTCGTCTTCCAACTGCACTGTCGGTAATATCAGCGCCTATTCCATCTCGTTTGAGCTTCCTTTTTTTTTCCCCTCTTCACATCCTCCCCTCAGATTTACTTTCTCTCCCATCTTCTTCCACATCCATATGATTGTTCTTTACATTTTCCCCTTTCTTATCAGGTGTTGCTTTCTTTTTTCTGTTGTCATTATTATCACTTTTTTCGTTATTCATATTACTCGTCTCCAATATTCTCCTTTTATCATCATCCTGTTCCGGGTCGATCATTAATCTTGTTTATCGTCATCATCATTATCATCATCATCATCATCAGTCGTTATCTGTTTTTCTACATCGTCCGTCTCTCTCTCTCTCTCTCTCTCTCTCTCTCTCTCTCTCTCTCTCTTCATTTTCTCCTCCTTTTTATTTTCTTCCTCTCACATTTCCTGCCCATCTATCAGGTGGCACTTCCTTGCCTCCTGCTCAAGACCTTCTTTGCTCTCATCATATTTTCTACGTCTTCTTTCTTCATTAATTTCCTCCTCTCCCCCCCTGATCATCTCCGTCTTCCTTCTCACCTTTGTTCCATCATTCACATTCCATTTCTTTTCCTTTCCTCTCTTCTTCCTTTCTTATTTCTCTCCCTCTCTTATCAAGTGGTACTTCGTCGCCTCCCAGTCATCATCATCTTCACTGCCAGCATCGTTTTCTAAGTCTTTTCCTTTTCCTTTCACCGTGTATTTCCTCCTCTCCCCTCTTCTTTCAGTTCATCTTCCTTCCCCCGCATCTTCCTCCTCTCACATCATCCTAATCTCGCATCTTCCTCCCCTCGCATTTCTCGCATCTTCCTCTTGCATCTTCCTCCTCCCATTTTCCACTTCTCACCTAGCACTTATCACCATATTCGTGATCTTCTCTTCTTTCTCCCCATCTCCCTCCTATTCTCTAATCCTCATCGTTCTTCTCCTCTCCCTTTTTCTCCATCCTCATCCATTCCCCTTACTCTCCATTTTCTTCTGATCTTCCTTTCCACACTCTTCCTCCTTTTGGCCTTCGCTGTCTTCGTCATTTATATTTTTACTTCATGCATGTCCTTTCATCTCATGTTCCTCTCCCTTCTTTCTCCTTTCTCCTTTTCTTGTTCCCCCCCCCCTCCCTCGTTAAGATTGTACCCACTTCCTGTACAGTATTTTTATCCCACGTTTTCTCTTAATCTTTTATTTTTCTTTTTTCTCCTTATTCTTTCCTTTCGTTATTTTTATCTTTATTATGTCCTTTACTAATTTTCATCTTCATTCTTTGCATTCGACTGTTTCCCCTTCCGCTTCCGAATCACCCATCATCTATGTTGATTATCATCATCGTCATCGTCGTCGTCGTCGTCGTCGGCGGCGGCGGCGGCGGCGGCGGCGGCGGCGACAAATTTTTTCTTTTATAACTTTTACGTTTCTCCTTTTTCTACTCTATCTCTCTTCCCCTCTTCCTCTCCATCCTCCTCCTCCCATTTTCCTTCCTTTCTCTGTCAAGCCGTACCCCCTTGCCTCCCACACAGCACCATCTTGCTGTCATCATCTTTTCTGTTTTTTTCCCATTTCTTTCATCATCAGTTTCCTCCTCTTCTTACTTCTTTCTCCCCATCTTCATGCATTCTGTTTTTCTTCCTCTTCTCTTTCTCCCCACATCATCTCATTTCCTCTTTTCACATCTGCCTCCAGCCACACCATAGCTACTTATCTCTTCCTCCTCTTCTCCCTCCTCTCTATCCTCATTGTCTACCCTTCTTGTTCTCCTCTCTTCGTCCCCACACATCATCTCACTTTCTCCTCTCACACCCTCATTTCCGCTTCTTCTCCATTTTCATATCCTCGTCGTCTTCCTTTCCATCCTCCACCACTCCTTCCTCCTCCCTCATCTTCCTCTCCCATTCCCTTCCCCTTTTTTTATCAGATGTACCCCCTCATCTCCCTCTCATCATCGTCTTTGCTCCCTCCAGAGATTACAAATAATTTCTCTTTGATAATATTTCCTCATATTTTCTGTCTCTTTCTTTTTCTCGCCTTTATCTTCTCGTCCTCCTTTTTGTAGTTCTTTATTTTTCTTTCTTTTATTTTTTCTTCTCAGTCGTTTTTATCTTTCCTCATCGCATTCCCATCCTCTCAGTTTTTTATTTTTTTCCTCCCTGTTTTCATTTTCTGTCTTTTATGTTTTTCTTTGCAATCCTTTCTTCATTCTTTTCCTCCTCCTTTTTCATTGCATCTTTTCTCTTCAATCCTTTATTTATTTCCTGATCTTTGCAGTCATTTCCTCACAGTCATTTATCTTCTCCTTCCTCGTTGCAGTTGTTTCCTCTCAGTCTTCAGTCATTTTCCTTCTCTTCATAGCCGTAACTTTATTTGCATGTGTTCTTTTTTCCCCCTTCTCATATTATTATTCCTTCTTTCATCCTCTCCGTCGCCCTTCACAATTTTTTATCTTTTTTCTTTCTTCTCAGTTTTTTTCATCCCCTTCTTCCTCTTTCGAGTCCTTTCAACTCCCTTTTGTCTCATTTTCCTCTTAGCAGTCCTTTCTTCACAACCTTTAATGTACTTCCTTTTTAGCAGTCCTTTCCTCTCACTGTTTCATAGCCTTTCCCCTTATTTCACTCCCTGTCTTCGTATTATTTCATTCACTTCCTCTTTTTTTTTTTTTCACCCTCTTCTTTAGTATCAGTGTATGCTTTGAGAGAATGAAGAACGTTTCAGTGATGAGAGTTTTACTGGGCAGTCTGTGAATAGGTCTCCAACTTTTCTAATTGTTCATGGTCTGGATCACTCCTGTCCCATGTAGGGTTTGGCAGATGATGATGATGATGATGATGATGATGATGATGATATTTAGTTCTGCGTTCGTGCATTTTCTTCCCTTGTTGCTGGATCCTAACCTCACCAAGACTTTAGACGAGACTCTAGAGTGATGATGATGATGATGATGAGTTTGCTTCACTTTCTCCTCCCACATACTCTAGCAGCAGGCCTTAAGATCACGGTTGGTGCGATTTTAACAGTGTACAGAAGTTACGTAATCGATAATACCTGAGTTTTGTGGACAGGCAAAACAAGAGTAACATTTGGATGCCTCTCGTAGTAAACCTTAGGTAATATGTGAGTAAATAAATATTTGCGTGCTATGTAGATTATGTGATTAATAAAATTTTGTTTCAGTTGCTTCTGGACGCAGGACAGGATTTTTTTTTTTTTTTTTTTCCGTCGAATGGGATTCAGTCAGATCGACAATCAATAGCTATCCCACTCTCATCTCAAAGGCTTTCGATTGAGTCTGGTATAAATCTTTAATTTCCAAACTTCCCTCTTACGGTTTCTATCCTTCTATCTGTGCTTTCATCTCTAGCTTCCATTTTGGTCGTTCTATAGCTGCTGTTGTAGACGGCCGCCGCTCATCTTCTAGAGCAATCAATAATGGTATTCCTCAGGGCTCTGTCCTATCACCAGTTGTCTTCCTTTTATTCATCAATGACCCTCTAAGCTGTAGTCTAACCCTATCCACTCATATGCTGATGACTCCACCCTTCACCTTTCCATTCGCTTCCCGCAGCGTCCATCTCAGCAGTTACTTCAACAAACAAGAGATGAAGCTACAGCACACCTTATGTCTGACTTGGCTCATATCCCTGATTGGGGTACAAGTCATCTTGTTTTTAATGCATCAGAAAATCAGTTCTTACATCTTTCAACCTGACAAAATCTTCCGCAGGAGGATCCTCTACGTTTTAACAATCTCCAGCTCAATCCTGCATCATCGTTAAACATACTTGGGGTTTCATTCTCTCTGGATTTATCTTGGAAAGATCATATTATCTTTATTGTAAAATCTGCTTCCAGGCGATTAGGTCTACTAAGCTGACTTCGTACCTTCTTTACCTCTGCACGGCTGTTAACATTATACACGGGTTTTATTCGCCCCATGTGTAGAGCACAACTCTCACGTGTGGGGAACCTACCCATATGCAGCTCTTCTCAAGAAGGTGGAGTCAGAGGCTTTTCGCCTCATTAACTTTTATCCTCTTACTGGCTCCCTTCAGCATCTGTCTCTTCGCCGCACTGGTGCATCTTTATCTCTCTTCTATCGCCAACTCAATGGTCACTGCTCCTCTGAACTGTTTGCTTGCATCCCTGTACGACAACGACGGGTGCTTAGCACCCGTCTAGCAACAAACTCTCAACCCTTTTCTGTCTAACTCTCTAGTACAAGAGTTAACTGTTACTCCCAGTCCTTCATGTATGCAACATGTCACCTCTGGAACTGTCTCCCTCTGTCTGTATTTCCTACTGTCTATGATCTCCAGTCATTCAAACGCAGTGTGCCCAGGCATCTGGAAATGAACGGATCTTGAATTTGGCTCTCTATTATCTTGTTTTTGTTTTTTCTTGGAAGGAATAGTTTGCTGGCTTCTGGCCTTTAGTCCCTTTTCCTTGCATAAAAAAAAATCTAGCCATTGAGCAAACATTACTATTACTCGTATTTGTTAGCTGATAATGAAAATAATTGGAAATTTTTATAGGGAACTGCAGCGATTCTAGCATTATTCTCTTACTTTGAAAGAACCGAGTAACATGCTTCTGCAAGATGTGCTCATCATCAGCTCATAATTTTGCAGATAACTGTTGGCATGATGGCATTATCACTCAAAATAACAGGAGTACGTTACATTACCAACAGTACCTGGCAGCGCGATGGTTGGAGTGCCCGGGTTGGAACATTATGTCGGCGACATGCCGAAGTTCGAGTAGGATTTTTTTTCCTTTCTTATTAAGCCTCTACCATGTTAGCCTAGCCTTGGGTCCCTGTGCTGCACAGCGAACAGAACTGAATTTGGCCTATTTGTTTTTTACCATTTGGGCAAAAGTTTAAGCATACCGAAATTTGATTTGCTACACAGTTTGGCTAAAGTTAAATCCGGGTTAGTTGATAATGGTTCGTTTAATGTTGGTCTGACTGAATAGCCAAAACATTGCAACGTTTATTGAAAACCATGGATCAGCATTATACCTTGTTTACTGGCAACATCAGCCAAACTACAAGATAACGTTTTATGCTCTGGCAGCGCTGACATAAATCGCTCGCAGATCCTCTCTTTATCATTCCCATTATTGCTCTTCCTTCCCTTCCTAGACATTATTATTTAGTCCTCGGTGCCCTTGTGTCCTGTTCTACTCTGTCTCTCTTCTTTTATGTTTATAGTGACTGGTAATCAGTTTGAATGAAGTTAGGAACTCCATCATCCATTCATTCAGTGTAGTGCTGCATTAAGGAGATTCTCCTTTGAGTGACAGGACAAATGGTTTCCTTTAACACAGGAAACTATTTACTACGTTAGGTGGTGAGCGAATAATCAGATGACGCATGATAGTCTAGTAGGATAAGTTGCTTCAACGGGATGTGGCCCACGAGGGTTTACATCTAAGGGTTGGTCAGGGTGTACTGCTTATATAAAGCCACTCAGGGGTTCCAAGATTGGTCACCCCTTTTATGAATATTGGAACTGACTACTAGCTTCTGGGCCCCAGCGCTTCTTACGGGGCACAATAGAATTGGTTGATAGACTTATAGTAAATATTTATATTTATGTATCCTCTCTCTCTTTCTCTCTCTCTCTCTCTCTCTCTCTCTCTCTCTCTCTCCCCTTTCATTTCCGGTCATTTCCTTGCCTTCCTCCCCACCTCTCCACATCATGCCAGGGACTCCCAACACATTATAATGGTGGGGAAGTTATGCGGTTATCCTGACAGGGGGTCGGGTCTCTGCTCTTTTGCTCCACCACTCCACTACAGAATAATCACTAACCACTCCACTACAAAATTATCCATTACCACTCCACTATGAAATAATCCCTTACCACTCCACTACAAAATGATCCCTTACCGCTCAACTACAAAATGAGCTCTTACCACTCCACTACAAAATGATCCCTTACCACTCCATTACAAAATGATCCGTTACCACTCCACTACAGAATAATCACTAACCACTCCTCTACAAAATGATCCCTTACCACTTCACTACAGAATGACACTCCCTCCACCTGTCTCTTCTCTCCCTTTCCTCTTTTTTCCATTCGTTCTAAGCTTCCCACTACATACTTCCTTATTCTCTCATTTGTTCTCCTCCCTTTTTTTCTCTTGTTTTCTTTTCTCTCCTATTCTATCCTTGCATCATCATTAGGACAGGTTTCCACGATATTCATCAGATACTGTCATTGTCCTCCCTTTCTCAGTTTCTCTTCCCTTTTCATCTCTCTTCTCATCTTCCTTATCTCTTATTTCGTCTCCTTTCCATTCCCCTCCGCTCCCCTGCTCTCCTTTCTCTTCCTGTCGTCTCTCTCGTCTCCTCTCCTCTCCTCTCCACTCCTTTCCATTCCCCTCCGCTCCCCTCCTCTCTTTTCACTTCCTGTCCTCTCCTGTCCTCTCCTCTCCTCCTCCTCTCCCCTCTCCTCTCCCCCACTCTCCTTTCCTGTCCTGTCCTCTTCTCTCTCTTTTCCCGTCCAGTTCACACCTCTTACCCATCCTTTTTTCTCCTCTCTCCTTTCCTCTTGTCTTTTCTTCTCATTTCTTTTCCTCTTCTCTCCTCTCTCCTTCCCTCTCGTCTTCCCATTAGGGCATTGCAAGATAACATTGCGTAATATGAAGCGACTTGCGCTGGACATCATGACAGGGGATGGGTCGGGTCTGCCCAAATACCACAACACCCACTACACAGTTATCACCCCTTCCTTCCCCTCTTCCCACTTACTTCCCTCCCCACTTCTCCCCTGTCCTTTCCTTCCTCCCGTCCTCCCCTCCTCCCCTTTCACCCCACCTCCTTCTTTCACCCTCTTCCTTTTTTCACCCCTCTTCCCCTCGTTTTACTTCCCTAGTGATATCCTTTTTATCCCAATCTATTTCTCCTTCCTACCCTCCTTCCTCAGTATTCTTTCCTCCTCCACTCTCCTTGTCTTCTCCTTCCTCTCCTCCACCCCCGTTATTCGGAGCTTCTCATCTTCCCTCCTGTCACTCCATCCACGACTCTCTCTTCTTCATTCTTTCTCCCAGCTCCTCTCTTCCTCTCCCAGCTCCTCTCTTCGCCTCCCTGCTCCTCTCTTCCTCTCTCAGCTCCTCTCTTCCTCTCTCAGCTCCTCTCTTCCTCTCTCAGCTCCTCTCTTCCTCTCTCAGCTCCTTTCTTCCTCTCCCGGCTTCTCTCTCCCTCTCCTGGCTTCCCTCTCCCTCTCCCTGCTCCTAACTCCCACTGCTTACTCCTCTTTTCCTCTCCCTGCTTCTCTCTTCATCTTTCTCCTCTGCTTTTCTCTTTCCTCCTCTCTTTCTCTCCCATCCTCCCTCACTCCTCTTCCATTCCCTACCTCCTTTCTTCCTTTCCCTCCCTCTCATCCCCTCCCTCCTTCTCTTCCTTTCCCTCCCTCCTCCCCTCTTCCCCTCTTCCACATCATCTTTCCTCTTCCCCTCTTCCTCACCCTTCCTCCTCCCCTCTTCCTCCCCCTCCTTCCCCCTCCCTTCTTTCGTCCTCCTCCTCTCTGCTCCATTCCTCCTCTCCTCTCCATCGCTCTTCCTTCACATCCTCTCTCACGCTCCACCTGTATCCTTTCCCCCCTTCTCTTCTTTTCTCTTCTCCGCCTGACCCCGAGAAGGTAGTATTATTCTCCCTGCCGTCCTCTGCAGCTGTGAAGACCTTGAAATCACGACCTCTCCCTGTCTTCCATCCTCTCTTGTCTTCTCCTGCCCAGTTATCTTTTTCTTCTTTGCGTCTCCTATCCTCTTCTTTCCATTTCCTCTTGTCTGCTCGCTTGTCTGCTCTCTGTTCATTTCTTCTCTCCTCTTCCCATTTCATGTCTTGTTTTCTCTTTGGCTTCTCGTCTTCTCTTCATCACTTCTCTTCACTTCATCTCCTCTCTTGGAAGGTTACTTAACCTCCTACCGTCCTCGCCCCCTCCCCGACCTTCTTCCCCTCCCCGACCTTCTTCCCCTCCCCGACCTTCTTCCCCTCCCCGACCTTCTTCCCCTCCCCGACCTTCTTTCCCTCCCCGACCTTCTTTCCCTCCCCAACCTTCTTTCCCTCCCCGACCTTCTTTCCCTCCCCGACCTTCTTTCCCTCCCCGACCTTCTTTCGCTCCTCAACCTTCTTTCCCTCCCCGACTTTTTTTCTTTCCCCGACCTTCTTTCCTTTCCCGACCTTCTTTCCTTCCCAAACCCTCTTTCTTTCCCAAACCTTCTTTCCTTCCCCGGCCTTCTCTCCACCCCTCCAACCCACTCTCATTCCTCCAACCTTCTCTCCACCCCTCCAACCTACTCTCATTCCTCCAACCTTGTCATCACTCCTCTAACCTTCTCTCCACCCCTCCAACCTACTCTCATTCCTCCAAACTTTTCTCCACCCCTCTAACCTTCTCTCCACACCTCTAAGCTTCTCTCTTCCCTCAGCTTTCTCTTCACCCAACTTTCTCTCTGCCTCAGCTTTCTCTCCACCCCTGCAACATTCTGCACCCTTCCCTCCCCACCTGTCATCCCCAGACCGTGATAGGCGACTAGGGAGTTATATATGTCGGCCCAAGGACACCCCTCTCCCCCCCCCCTCTCTCTCTCTCTCTCTCTCTCTCATTTCCTCATTGTTTGTCTGCGGGGAAGTGTGAATTACTAGCATTTAGGATGATTAACGAATTATTTGAGCCGTACTCATACACAGGGTGGGTCAAAAGTCTCGAAACGTAAAGGAAATGGCAGATGATGATAATGATGATGATGATGATGATTAGAGATGCACCGGATCTTGGTTCCGACTCGTCGCTTTCGGCTGGAACTTGAATTTCTATGAAGTTCCAGTTCTGTCTGGAACATTAGAAAAATAACCGGCCGGAACCGACACTTTTAATTTATGTTACTGGACCAACATCTCCTTTTCTACAGCATTTTTTTTTTTCCTCAGCCATGTTATAAAATATCTTTTTCTTATCTGTCACCTTCATCAAAATGCATACAAGCATTTACTAATTAATGATATGGATAATTTATGTACATAAATAATTTAGTATAGGAAACCATAATATGCACTGTTTGACATAAACAGATCAAAAGAAATATTATTTTTTCCTACTTTTGCAACATTTGATGAGAGTACAGATATAAAAACAGAATGGCTTGCTTGAACTTATTGTAAAAGGGTTAGTTAAAAAATAACTTGTAAACAATGGGCCAAAAATTTTTGCATAGTACTTTTATGTCTGAGTGTCAAGAATTATTTTTATTCCACTAGTTCACTTCCACCTCCAATTCCGGCCGGAACTCGATATGCTGGTTCTGGTGCATCCCTGGTGAAATGATGATGATGATGATGCTGATGATGTTGATGATGATGTTGACGATGATGATGATGATGATGATGATGATGATGATGATGATGAGAGAGAGAGAGAGAGAGAGGACTACGAAGAAGATAAGAAGAAGAATCATGAACATGACCATGGAAAAGACTGCATTTCCCTCCTTTATTTTCAGACTTTTGACTAACCCTTCATACCGTTAAACCTGTAAACACCTGACATTTATTAATGCTCTGCTCCCTTGGTGCTCCCTTCACCTCCCACGCACTCATACAACTCACAGCACCTTTGTCAACACAGCTGCCTCCACGCACTGTCAGGCATTTCCTTTACAAGCACATTTGCCATCATGAAATGTGGCTAAGGAAAATGGAAGGGTTTTGACTGAAGAAAGCTTTAAAAAAAAAATAAAATAAATAAAATTAGAGAGGGGTTGATCCGCGCACAGTGTTGATAAGCATTATTGGAATGCTGAGTCTGTGGCAGTGACTAAACTGAAACATGCCATTGGGAAATTTGAGAACGGAAAATTAGTCGGTGCTGATGAGGGGATTGCAGAAATAAAATAATACAGAAGACAGAGAACAGTGATCCGTTTGCGGAAATTGTTACAAAACCTGCGTGAATTGAGCTGCATTACTGAACTGGAAGAAGAATGTGAATTTGCCATTTTGTAAAAGTAAAGAGTACCGAAGAGAATTCAGAAATCAGCGTGGAATAAGGCTATTGAGTATTGTAGGAAAGCTAATTTGAAACTGTTGATAGAGAACGTAAAAGTATTATTGATATCAGAATGTTTGATGAGGGATGAACAAGGTAGTTTGCGGAGTATTATCCCTATATATGGATGGAGTTGAGTGGATGGAGTTGAGAGTGAGATGATAAATAAAAGTTAAGGAAAGACGGAAAAATAGTGATGAGTGGTAAAGATTTGACTATGAGACTATAGGAATTTAAGGATGGGGCTGTGAGAGAGAACAAAAAGAGAGTTACTGAAAGGGGAGTGAAGATGCTGATGAATGGTGACAGATACAATATTTCTGATCCGATGAAAGGAGGTATGTTAATTGATTGAGTTGGCCTGCGAAAGAATAGTAAGGCATAAAAGATGTTTGTGTTTGGGTAATATACGCCAAACTAATTTTCCCTATACTCAGCCGCTGCCTCTGTATTTACCTTACACAATTTCTATTTCTCCTCCTGGCTTTAAGGGTCCTCCTCCTCTTCCTTCTCCTCCTCCTTCTCCTCCTTCTATTGTAAATGGGTTGGGTAGGATTCAGAAATCATTGTTTTGGTCATTGTCACCGTTACCGTCGCAGTCACATCATCATGATCATCATGCTTTCTCTCTTTCCCATTCAAGGATGGGACGAGGTTTGGTTCAGTAAGCAAGGAAAGAACAAAACATGGTAGATGGGAGCTAATCAACAGCACGTTTAGTGAAACGGGCCACACATTCATTCAGATACGAGATTCTTGATTCTGCTCCACAGGCATTCCTACCAGCACACATGTAGAAATGGAAACACAAGAACAGAAACTTATCGGAGTGCCCAGTAAACAGAGCCCTGCATTTACTCTCTCACCATTCAAGCCCCCGAAGTTCTCTCTTGATTTCAGGGTTTCTGGAGGATAAGGATATAACAGGTAGTTGAAAGGGAACGTGAGGGGAATTGGGTTTGTAAAGATATAAGGGAAATACGAAAGAAAGAATGCGTGAGGAAAATTCGTTCGTAAGGAAAACATGGAAGGGAAACACGAAGGCAGTAAGTCTGCCTCTGAGGAAAAGCTTGGTTCTGTTAAGGGAGAGATATCGTGCTTGTATGAGAAAGTACCTGAGCATGGCTTGATAATATGTTTTCCTTCATGGCAGCATGGTTTCAGACCTAAATATTTTCCTGCGATGGATCCTTTGCAGCATTGCTGTTTATCTGTTAATCGTTGAATGTAGAATTTAACTCCTTCAGTTCGACTACGTATTGTTCGTTATGCCCCTGCTGCCTTCAGACGTATTTTATTACCGGGAGAAAAATCAGATTGCGAAGGGGTTATATACATAGGTAAATATATAGATAGGGTAAGTTGTAAGTAAATATAGATATATTAAAAAAAGGAATTAGTTTGCTGGGGTGTAGAACTTCTAATCCATTCGCTACAAATGTTTCTCCAATGTTTACAAAATCACCTTGGTGTAGTAAGATTTAATATAAAGAATTTCGTCGGAATAAAAGGGTTAACCTGCAGTTGATTTGGTAAAGAAATATGATCTAAGGCTATGTAAATAACCCGTTTAGTAAGATGGCATCATTTATGCGTTTATTTTTGTTACCTTCAGTTGATATATATGCTCTACTTTGCAAAAATTTGTCGTGCGGAAAGGGTCAGTGATATATAAATGTAACCCATCTTGTTAGAAAAGCCTCCTGAACCGAATATAATGATTTAATGGCACCAGAAGTAAGAAAAATGAGTCAAAGCTGTGGCTTTTTTTTTTTTTTTTTTTTTTTAACAGAGGAAGGAAAAACAAATGAATAAAAAAATAATCCATATTCCATATTACTGGTGTCCTCCATTCATAAGAAATCTGTAACAGTTGGACTTGGACAGTTACTTTTTGAAGTTTGGGGGGAAACAACTCTGGGGAAGAGTTCCGAAGAGATGCAGTTCGGCAAATAAAAGAATTCTGATAGGAAGAAGTTCTGCAATATGTCATTGTGACATTCCAGTTATGTGCGCTACCAGATGCCCATGTAGCACAGGGGAAGGCATGGAGAGGTGGCACAATGGATGCAACTTCGTTTGAACGTTTGCCATTAAAGTATCTGTAAAATGATGCGATGGAGGCAACATTCCTTCTTACCTGTAGGGAAGGTAGTTTATTTGTATAGCAGAGTTATTAATAATTCTGGCAATTTTATTCTGAATTTTGTCTAGTTGTTTGTAGGTCAAGGAGAAGGTGCAGGGATATGGTGGATGAGAGTGTGAGGAAGAGTGGTATGGAAGTAGGTGAGGCTAAGAGACTGAGAAGTGATCAAGCTTAGTGGATGAATGTTGTGAGAAAAAGCGCATGATCAGCGATTTGGCACCCCCTTTTTAACGGGACACTACTGGATACGTTTATGTGAAGCTAGAGAATGAAGTGAAAGTTTTTGGCATGTCTGATAGAGCCAGGATTCCGGGGACTTGAATGATTACTGAATGGAATCGTGGCCCATTAGATTGGGCAAACTGGGGCTGTCTGGACGTTGCTACTCCTCACCCTGCCCTAGGGTGGGAAAGGAGGTCTGGATGATGATGATGATGTTTTAGCCGAACCTCTATACATCCATTCCACTAGAGTGAGAATATTCCAGCTGAGAGTGCACATGACTCTTATAAACTAAAGCTAACTGCTCGTCAGTAAACCAGCTACGAACTCTGTACAATAACCCAAGTTTCTTTGAGAAGGGTTTAGCAATTGATCAGACATGAGAGGTCCAGCTGAGGGAATAGTTAAGTGAAACACAGAGAATTTCAATACTTTTGGAGACAGGAATGTTACTAGCTTTGAAGGTAATATAGGAATCTGGTAATATCTATATATTAGTAAACTGTATATATTTGGTTTTACTAGCATTAAATGAGACAAGGTTATTTTGTCCCCATTCAGTGATCCTAGATAAGTCTTGATTTATGGAGATGGCTGTACTGAGTTGTGAGTTAAAGATATTAAACTTTGTGAATAGGTTTTTAAATGTGAATGCCCTGTGAAGTGTTGAGTCATCAGCATATGAGTGGATGGGATTATGGGTGACAAATAAATCATTGATATGAATTCCCACCGTCACTAACTCGAGAATTGCCACTGATCGCCAGCTAGCTCAATACGGAAGTCGGGCTACTCATGCAGAGACCACAGAAGTCGAATATCTTGAAAAAGCTCCCCCGTAATAATTATTGATATATCGTATGTAAGTTCTTCATGATATTATTCTGTAGTAGTTATACTAATTTCCTATATATTCTTTAATGGGATAAATGCAGGAAAACGTTACTATCGAAGCCGTGAAAGCACACCGGGTGTGACAGCATTCATCACATATTTACAAGTCTCTGGCTGCACCTTTTGTTTGAAACCCATATAATTTAGTTTTCTAAAAGAGCAATGCTTCATCTCCATAATGCAGAAGAAAATCTGCACAGTTTTTCATATGAAAATCGTACAATGTTTAAAGTCGAAAACGTGCGAGACGAGAAAGCCGGCCGAAATCCGACGATGCTGAGGGCTCCAAAATACCGTACAAAAAGTCAACACAACACGCCAGTGGTGTACCCTGAACAGGGTATTCCTCTAGACTTCAGGAAAAACTTCAGTCTAGGCACTGTCCATTTTTCTAAGCAACGGTTTTCCATGATCTTTGTACAGCAGGTCCACTGGGGCAACAGACATACGTGAGTTTGTTATTGTTTGTGATCGTAGCGTACGATCTTCAACCGTGTCGAGCTAATAATTCTTAACGAAGAATCGTTACATGTTTCTCAGAAGACTATTTATTTTTGTTTTGATGGACAAATACATTAAATGGATGTAAAATAAAGCTCATCAATATTTAAGGAAGGAAAGAATAGTAACTGTCACAAAACCGAGATGGTAGACTCAGCCCACCAATATTTGATTCTATTTGACTATATTGCAGTCTCTCTTCCTTGTAGCAGTGAGTAAAATAATGTTGTTATAAATTCTCCCTTCCATTTAGTGACACAGAGGGCACACAAAATGAACGGGGTTTAGTTGACTGACTTTGATGTTGAAAATTAAATAATCTGGTGAAGAGCGGCAGTTTTTCCTCGGTTAGTGACATCAGGAATTAGGAATAGGGTTGGAGCCAGACCTGAGCCTTGTTGCATGCCGGCATTGATTGAGTGGAAATTAGAATATGAGTCATCAACTTTTACTCTTATTTGTCTATTGCTGAGATATGAGGAAATCAGAGGAACAAAATAGCAAGGGAGTTTGGATAGTAGGGAACAGTGCCACATTCTGTCAAAAGCTTTAGAAATATCAATGGCTACTGTATAAGTTTCTCTACGTTGGTCAACTGATTGATGGACGCTGTGAGTCAGGAGATTGGGTATATCAGTGGTGGATCTCTCTTGGCAAAAACCATACTGTCTTATCACTAATTAAGTTGCTGGATTCTAGATGTTTAACTATGTGCATATTCATTACAGTTTCAAATACTTTACCAAGAGAAGACGTGATAACTATTGGTCTGTAATCAGAAGGGTCAGAGGAACTTCCTTTCTTCGGAATTGGGAGGATAATGGCTTCTTTCCAAGACTGGAGAATGAAGAAGTACGTATGCATAGTCTGATTAATTTAGCTAGAACAGAAACAAGTTCTGGGGAACACTTTTTCAAAACAATTGGAGAAATTCCATCTGGACCTGAAGCTTTGCTGGTTGGTAAATTGTCTAGGATGGATTTTACTTATCTAGTCTGTATTTTAAGTGGAGCGATCTCGGGAGAGTCAAGTTCTAGAACTGGGATGTTCTGGCTGACTTCTAACATAGAATTCCTGGCATATGTACTGGCAAGGATATTTGCATTACCACGCAGGTCATTTGTAATGTTACCATCTGAAGATTTTAGTGGGGGAATGGGTGATGACTTGTTATAAGTTATTGTTGAAAGAAATGAGAGTTGACCAGAATATTCTGTTGTCTTTAGGATTGCTTAGTAGTTTGGATGCTTCATTGTGGAGAAAGTATAATTTAGAGAGATTTATTACTGCTTTTGCATGTTTTCTAGCAATTTTAAATTGACTGAGTGATTCACTTTTTTTTTTAAAGTAAGAGTTATATGCAAATGACTTCTGGGCTGTTGCTCTTGCACAATTGCTGTCAAACAACTTCGGGGAGTCCGATGTTTTAGTGAACTGTTGACTTGGTATGAATAATTCCATGCCAGCTTCTATTAAGTCATTAATGTGGGACTGGGTAGAATTGATGTCACTAGAGAAGAATGGCTGCCGTGGAATGTCAGCAAGATAATTTCTGAGTCCATCCCAGTCTGCCCTATCAAAGTGCCATTGGGTCACTGTGACAGGTTCAGAACAGGGAAGTTTGGGGGAATTGACTAACGAGGCTTTGATAAGACTGTGGTCTGAGGATCTAAGTGGTGACAGTACTTGTATCCTGTGTTGATCTGGATTATTTGTCAGGAATAGATCCAAGAGATAGGCGTTATGGTCAGGATTATCTGGTATTCTGGTTGGTTGCTTTACCAACTGTGTGAGATTAAACTATTCTGCAAACAGTTCTCATTCTAGACCAGTATCGTCATTCCTAGCAGAATGTGATAACCATTCTACATCATGTATGTTAAAATCACCCCAAATGGTAAACTCAGTGCTAAGGGTGAGGTTAAGATTAGTCAACTGTGTCGATATGCAGTCAAATACACTGGGTTCTGATGAAGCATTGGGGGGAAAGATACACTACACATATATATTTGTTAATATTTACGTAATTTAGTTTACACAGTGAATAATAAAAATTAATTGAAGTTAATAACATGTCAAATACAAATTCAAATTTGATATAAGAACAGGTGCCACCCTTGTTACACAAGTTTCTAAGGAGATGGTAACCAGGAGAACAAAATAGGGATATTTCAGTAGCAGGAAACATTTGGGATTCTGTGCGTAACAGGGATAGAGGGGATACTGACTGAAGATAAAAGTGAACTGAATTCAAATTGGTACTAAGACCACGGATATTGGTGAAGTATAGGGCCGAACCTGAGCTTCTCCGCTGATGAGCATGAAATGTGTTTGCAATAGTCGCTGTTGGCACGGTCGCTTGATAGCGCCGGGAGGACCTTGTGCCACCAGCCCTGCTGATGAGCATGAAATGTGTTTGCAATAGTGGCTGTTGGCACGGTTGCTTGATAGCGCCGGGAGGACCTTGTGCCACCAGCCCTGCTGATGAGCATGAAATGTGTTTGCAATAGTGGCTGTTGGCACAGTCGCTTGATAGCGCCGGGAGGACCTTGTGCCACCAGGCCTAACCTGCCGGTGGTGGCAATCCGAGGTACCCTTGCACTTGCTGATGTTAATGCAGTGGTATTTGAAAGGAGGGAATGGAAACAGGCGTGATATCTACTGTAATGTGCATGTAGTGTGGTGTAGACAGTTGAAGGTAGAGATATTTTAAAAACTGTTGTTATGAGTTGGGTCAAAAGTAAAAAGACAAAAGCATACTGAACTGCTTTCATGACGTTTTCTCAGGCCAAGAACTTAGCTTCCAAAAGAACGAAAAAAGTCTGATAATGAAAAGAAAGAAAAAAATGTAAATGAAACATCTGTCTGTGAAAGCCTCCAATAATCCAGTAAGGGGTGGCTGTTTGTCTCTGAGTTAGTTGTTTTATGGGGAGGGGTACTAACCCTCCGCCAACACACTTGCTGATATGTAGGGAACACGTATGGGTTGGTTATATGGTTACGACCTAGCGTTGTAAGTGGTTTCCTGGGTTACAGGAAACTCTTTGATGTCACACAATGTAAAGCCATCTGAAAAGGAACGAAGAGTAATATAAAGTGACAGGAAAGATGGGAGAAATAGGAAGAGAAGAGGGCAGACAGAAAATGAATGAGAAAGGTAAAGGAAGAAGTAGGCAGCACTACATCAAGTGAGTGGATGATGATGTGTTGAAAACAGACAGTGGTGTAGAAGGGGTGGGTTTTGAAACAAGACTACTCTGTCCCTTATAACTGGTGGGTCTGTATTTCTCTCTGTCATTTATTCGTAAATTTAGCTCTTGATATATGGCGGCATTGGCCTTGACATTGATCAGCCAGGGTCAGGTATTGTAATTAATCCCTACCTTCATTTCCTCCTCCGTCATTTCACTCTCTCTCTCTCTCTCAAGCTCCTCAACCCCTCTCCCTCCCTCCCACCCCCAATTTAACGGCTCTGGCTCTTCTTTTGTGCGTGGGGTTTACGAGGTTAACCCTTTTAATGGCGGGAGGGGCGGGATCACTCTCTTAAGGGAAATGGAATACGCTGCGTCATATTACTGTTGGTGTCATGGGGGGATGTGAATTTATGAATTAGAAATGCTAAATATTGCTCGAAAATAGAGAAGGAATTGACTTGTGAAAATCAAGTAGTAAGTTTTGCTTTATGCCGGCTTACTTCGCCGATTCTCTACAGATGAGAATTTATAAACTTTCTTAACAGTACACAGCAGAGCCTAATTACTCATGAGTGCTGTTTGTTAGTACTGTTAGCCTCTTGAGAAAGTGAGTCCACCCCTGACAATCAATAACTAATGCTAATAATAATAGACATGTTCTTCCCAGTGCTTAACTCCTGGCTGGCACAACGGATTTAAATTTGATTCAAAAGAACTGGCCTAAGTACCAGTTATGGATAACGTAAAGAGTTTGTGCAAACTAGGAGCAGCAACTAAAGTAAGCTTAATGTGGAGAAATAAAACACGGGTCTAATTACATTAAGCTCAAAGAACTGTAAATTTATTGATTACAATAAAGTAAATTTACGTTATATGAATATCAAAAAAGGAATTCAAAAGGAGAACTCACGGTCACTAAGGGACTCATGAATTCAAATAACAAAGGAAATACACTCACTTGCTCATTCAAAAGCTAATCGAACTTAAGCCAAGAAAAACGAACAGAAATACTGGCCAGTGAAGGAACGGAGCCGAACGAAAGACTGGGTGTCTGCGTGATGAACACCAAGTGCTGCTATTCGCTGAAAGCTCACTTAACCAATCACTGTCTAGGTGGAGATTCAGGAATTCGCTGTCAATGGAGATGTTGCTCTCAATGCTGGGCACAAACGATCCTACCTCGAGGCGACCCAAAGCTGGCTAAGTTCAAATGGGGAAAAGAGGTAGGAGCTGGCCATGTTTGCCAGAAGTAGGCATGGCCTAACTTCAACAGTCAACGGAGAGAGGGTGATCGACATAGACAAGCAATAAATTACTCAGTGAAGGCACTAATTTCGTGCATAAGAATGGTCACTTATGAAACAGTGGTAAATGTTCTGAAAACCATCCCGATCAAAGTGCATACAGGGACGGTTGAACTGAGTGATGCCCAATGGGAATTCCACTAGAGATCGTGGTTTTCTCACCAAAGTACAATGTCACGAATTTGTATAAATACGCTCACACGAATTCGTGACATTAAACCCCATCAAAATCAAATTTTTCTTCAGAAATTTTTTTTGATATACATACATATAAATCCTAACTCAGTCACACAAGATACACACCGTGGTGTGTGTACTATCCTGGTACAGAAGAAAATCACAGTTGCCAATGAGCGAAAAAAAATCGTATTTACGTTAATAACAGGAATCTTGAGGAAAAAACTTCGTGACGACGGTGAAAAATCCTATACTCAGGTCAAACTGAGCGAAAAATTTGCTACATTTACATTAACAACTAGTTGTTATGCATCGTTGTGTATGTAATACACAGTGTAGTTGTGACAGTTGTAATGTAACTGTACCTATGTGTAAAATGATATAATACAAATCAATAGTAAATAGAGACGACGGGGCAGAAGAGAAGAGGCGGCAGCATGTGGCAGAGACAATCAGCTGATCTGCATGGGAAAACTGCTATTCCCGCCAACTGTGCCTGCGAAATCAATCAAGGTAAAGCATCAAAAGTGTCAGTGCGACGAACAAATTTTATTAAATTACAATTTCTCTCATTGCCTAACAGTCAGTACATATGCTACAAAAAGTATGCCCTAGCCGAAAATTTTAAGTGGCAGCCAAAGCTTTGTACATTTGCGGTAGCCATTATTTTCTTATTGGATACATTATTAACCAGGAAACGTAGTCCCAGGACAGACTCTCAAAGGACCCTTGTAGTTTACTGGTTAAACCAACATTATTATTAACCAGAAAATGTGGTCCCAGGACAGAATCTCAAAGGACCCTTACTGTATAGTTTACTGGTTAAACCTACATTGAACAGCAGTCTCCTTTTCTTGTAGACGTCCCCTCATAAACTGATTCCTGGCATCGTCAACTGTGAGACTGTACACTTTGATGAGTGCAGCCTTCATCATCTCATACGTGAGATTGTCTCCACGAATTCTGTGGAGAATATCGAGGGCAGGGCCCTCAAACAAGCTAAGAAACTGGAGCCGCTTAGTTGCCTGATCCAGCTGGTACAGCTGCACTGTGTCTTCAAAACGAGCTATGAATGGCTCGATTCGCTCACCTTCCTTGTACAAAGGAAGCTTGAGGCGCCAGGTTGCCAGAACATGTGCATGGAGAGCGCTCATGGAGCTTGGGTTAGCTGCACCAGATGTGTCTGAAGCCATGGAGTCTTGCTTGAGCTTCAGCATCTCAAGTTCATGTTTCTCACGTGCCTCGCGCTCAACACATTCGTGTTCTTGTTCTCTCTCACGTTGTTCTCGCTCGTGTTCACACTGTCTTTCACATTCCTCACGCTGTTCTCGCTCATGTTCGCGTTGAATTCTACACTCTTCATGGGCATCACTCTCATGCTGCTATTCATAACTAAACCGTGAGAGTACATATTCATTAATTTCTTGGGGATCAGTCAGCCCGATATCTTTGGCTTCCTGTACATATATACTAGTAGCCATGATGCTAACTCAACTAAGGCTGAGTGGACTAAAGACTGAGTACTGACTGCTGTTTTGCAGAGAAATGGTAATAATTAAAATTAAAGAATATAGGCACAGGTTGGTGGTGACCAGTTTTGTCTAGAACTGATAAAGAAAATAAGAAGAAAGAGAAAAAATGCACCTGACTGGGAAAATTATTATGTAAAATTAAAAGAAATGAAACAGTAACCACCAGTAAGATAGTGCTTATAGACTTTAATGATAACAAGTACCTAGGTGTGAGTGAGTGAGTATTATTTTGCTAATAACTGTAGAGCTAGGAGTTACTATCCTGGAATAAGGTTGCCAGATGTCATGGGGGGATGTGAATTTATGAATTAGAAATGCTGAATATTGCTCGAAAATAGAGACAAGGAATCGACTTGTGAAAATCAAGTAGTAAGTTTTGCTTTATGCCGGCTTACCTCGCCGATTCTCTAAGGCCGAGAATTTATAAACTTTCTCAACAGTACACAGCAGAGCCTAATTACTCACGAGTGCTGTTTGTTAGTACTGTTAGCCTCTTGAAAAAGTGAGTCCACCCCTGACAATCAATAACTAATGCTAATACTAATAGACAGAGTCTTGCCGGTGCATAACTCCTGGCTGGCACAACGAATTTAAGTTTGATACAAAAGAACTAGCCAAAATATCAGTTATGGATAATGTAAAAAGTTTGTGCAGACTAGGAGCGCCAACTAAAGTAAACTTAATGTGGAGAAATAAAACACGGGTCTAATTACATTAAGCTCAAAGAACTGTAAATTCATTGATTACAATAAAATAAATTTACGTTATGTGAATCTCAGTAATGAATTCAAAAGGGGAACTCACGGTCACTAAGGGACTCATGAATTCAAATAACAAAGGAAATACACTCATTTGCTCATTCAAAAGCTAATCAAACTTAAGCCAAGAAAAACGAACAGAAATACTGGTCAGTGGAGGGACGGAGCCGAACGAAAAACTGGGCGTCTGCGTGATGAACACTAAGCATTGCTATTCGCTGGAAGCTCACTTAGCTTATCAGTGTCTATGTGGAGATTCAAGAATTCGCTATGCTGTCAACTCTGGGCACAAACGATCCTACCCTCGAGGTGACCCAAAGCTGACTAAGTTCAAACGGGGAAAAGAGGTAGGAGCTGGCCGTGTTTGCTGGAAGTAGGCGTGGCCTAACTTCAACGGTCAACAGAGATGGGGTGAACGATATAGACACGCAATAAATCACTCAGTGAAAGCACTACTTTCGTGCATAAGAATGGTCACTTATGAAACGGTCACAAATGTTCTGAAAACCATCCCGATCGAAGTGCATACAGAGACGGTTGAACTGAGTGATGCCCAGTGGGAATTCCACTAGAGTTCGTGGTTTTCTCACCAAAGTTCAGTGTCACGAATTTGTATAAGTACACTCACACGAATTCGTGACAGTTGGCTTTGGAGATTTCTTAAGCTTTCATGCTGAGCGGTGTGTGTGTGTGTGTGTGTGTGTGTGTGTGTGTGTGTGTGTGTGTTTGTTCATTTTCTAGCCAATGCCAGAGTGTTATTTCTCTCATCGTCTGAACAACTTTAACATGCCATTCCAGACGACTTTATTTTGCTGATAGTGCGTCATAGGAGCCGAAGGGGGATAATAACATCCTCTGTCATACCGATGCAAATTCTGTAAACTGTGGAAACGAGTAACATAAAAGAGAATATTTTCCCCAAAACTGTTATGACGATTGTTATATTATTGTTATTATTAATGACATGCGACTTTGTTTTGCTTAGAGGAGATATTTTGAACTGGTGTGTGTTTTTTTTTTCATTCACATCTTCACTTTTAGGTACGCCACTCCCTTTAGTGAATACAAGCGTCTGGCGGAAGCAAGAATAAAACTGAAAAGACTTTCTCTCCTCGATGTTGGTTTTAATGGACAATAAACTAAATATGTCTCAAAGAAAAATGTGCTACGAAATGTCATGCCAGCGAGAATGCGGCTTCTTGCCAGTAAACAGCGAGTCCTCATTGTTATTCACCTTTCTTGACACTTTTCAACTCCTATGTCCGCATTATACCATAGAAATATGACAACAGTTTTTCTGAGACTTGTATAACACATTTTGCATGTTTATCAAGCTCCCCAGTTTTACAATATTTCTTGTATGGAAAAGGTATACTGTTTTTGGAAACACATCCTCTATGTATAATGAAGACTTCCTGTACAGTAAGAATCACTCTGAACTCCTCACCTTTTCTTCTTTCTGAACCCCTCACCCTTTCTCTTCTCTGAACCCCTCACCTTTTCTCTTCACTGAACCCCTCGTCCTTTCTCTTCTCTGAACCCCTTACTCTTTCTTTTCTCTGAACCCCTCACCCTTTCTCATACCTCCTGGTTCTGTCTTGTTCTGAGGGGGAGGCAACTGAGGGGAATGTAAAGGAAAGGGATTGAACTTGTAAGGGAAAGCTATTGGACTTGGCAGGAATAATGTACTAGCACAGTCAATAGCTGGCCCACACTTTCTTGACGAATGTGACAGTGGAAAGTGCTACATTTTTTTTTTTTTTTTTTTTTTTTTTTTTTTTAGGTGCTCGCAGTATAAAACACACAACTGTATACTATGAGGAAGCAAGACACTCTTTGACGGTAGAAGAGGATTACGTGATTCTGTTTGTGTGCGATAAAGGAGGAAGGCGAGGAGGAAGGGTACTTTGACGCATACAGCAGAAGATTGTAAGTAGGGATACTCTCTGACATACATGATTATTTGCACTTGATAGCAATTTGAGGCTTATATTTAAAGGGTATGTTAAGAAAGGATACTCTCTGACGTTCGAAGATCAATGAGAAATATAGAAATCAGGACAATGCTGGCAGGGAGTTTATGACGAACTTTTACTCGTGAAAAGACAGTATGGTAGGGATGGAAACAAGGAAAGAGAGAGATTGGGTTTGGTAAAAATGTATTCAGTAAGCTAGGGTAGGAAAGGAGTATAGAAAACTAAGGAAGATGTTGATCCTGGTGGATATACGTACGGAAAATTGGGAAAGAAGGGGGGAGGGGAAACTTTGAACCGTGATAAAGATATGTTTGGTAATATGGGGGGGGGGGGAAATGTGTTGATCCTGGCAGAAATATGTCTAGTAAGGCAGGGCAGGAGAAAAGGATAAGAATAAAAGAGAAATATTAGATCTGATAGAAATAGGCCTACGTAAGGCAGGAAGGATGTGAAGAAATCAGGGGAAAATACTGTATAAGCCTAGGGAGCGCGATGAAAAGGAGTTGTATCTGAAGGAACATGAGGAATAACTGGACTTGAAGAGGAAGCTTGGGGAAGTGGAATAAGGAAGGAAAAAGTGTTAATCAAGAAATGTAAAGGAAATGTAATAGGAAGAAGAGAAATAATAAAAAGGTGAATGTAGAGGATATGTGAGAGTTTGACAGATAAGGCATTGCTAGAGATAAAGAAACATTGCAGGATTTAGTTTACAAAGGAAATGCGACTGATGATGAGATGAGATTCAAGTGAAAAGACGCAAGAAATGGTAAAAAAAAAAAGTAGTTCGGAAGGCGTTGAGCTGGTGTGTCAAGGGTAGTGTTGGAGAATTTGACTTCGTTTAGTATGGAAAGGTTACCATAAGGTACTTCGGAATACTTTGGGTTGGCCTGGTAAGGATATAGTAGGAGAAAGACTTAGCAAGGAAAGGTTTGAGAAAGGAGTTGTATTGGCAAGTGAAAGGCTCAAAATTTTCTACCCACGAGACATTTTTAGGCACTGGATTACTTACAGTGGCATCATCCAAAGCAATCAGTTATCTATCCGTAAAAGAAATGCTTGAGGAAGGCGTTGGTTTTGCAAGGATGTTTAGAGAAACAGCCTGGGATTAGTAAGGAGGGGTATAAGAAAGGATTTCTATTAACTTTCTGCCATTGATGCATTCTCAGATTCCTCATTAGTGCACCATCCAAGCCCATGAGTAATTTACACTCTCAGCAGGCTATATGGCAGCACAGTGATGTATAGCTCAATCCCCTCACAGTGGAGAGTCCTGTCCTGCGCAGGATTGAAATGGCTGTGATAAAAGAAAATCATCAGAGCTTATGATATAGCCTACACAGCTTCACAAGCCTTTGCTCTGAATTAAAAAGGCGTGCTTTGTGGTATATCTGCATTAGTAATGAAGTCGACGGTAAGACCCTGATCAGATTTTCTCTTCAATATTTTTAAGGCTTCAGCATCCCTCTGGTCCCCAAACCATAATCCTTTTACCAGTTGATTAAGATCATAAAGTCTGGCATTACTTACAGCTCGTATTTTTTATTATAATTCTTCCATTGGCTGAATGTGAAATTTTCTGTGTCGTTGACAGTTTAATGCTGATCATGGAACATGGATACTTTATTATGATTATAAGCATACTTTGATAAACTGAGGCTGATCACTTGATCACAGGATGAACTTCTTTTTCATTTTTACCTGATGCGAAGCTGACAGGCCTGTATGTGGTTCACCTGGGAGTTCTGTTTTTATCTCCTTCAAGGAAATTTCGATTATTTGATTATGGAGAGCTGTGGGCAATTTTCTTAACGAAATAAAAAGTTGCTCAGCATGGAATTTTGAGTATAATTAACAGCTGAACTGTTAGTCAGCTGACCCCTCAGATGACTATTAGGCGATTTTCAGTTTCGGCTTTAAGTTGGCATTTCAGCGACTTTCTTATGAAATATGAATTTGTTGAGCTTGAAATTGTGAGCTGATGTAACATGTCAGTTGTTGCATCAGCTGATGCATCGGCTGATTATTTAGCAGTTTTCAGTTTTGACCATCAGGAAGCATTTTAGCGACTTACTTATGAAAAACAAAGTTGCTCTGCTTGATATTATGAGTTGATTCAATGTTTCAGCTTGTTCATCTAAAATTTCATCTCCATTGTTACTCTTAGCTGTATGGCTTTGTTATAGAACAATTTCATATTATTCTATGAGTTTCAGAGAGAGAAACTAAAAAATTGGCTGCAATATTTTCGCCGGTGTGTGAAGGTGGTCCCTTGTTTTATTATGGCAGCCTCTGGACAAGTATATTCAGCTAAATGGAGAACTTAGTAGCAACTGAATTTGTATAAAACTACATCTAACTGCTGCTCCTCGAAAACTCTCACCCAAGTTAAAATTATAATCAGGCAGCAGTAACTGTGATGGTATGAAATAAAACGCGTGACAAAAGCTGGGCACGTCACCCCTGCCATGGGGCTGTTTTATGGATACTTCTCCCCCCCCCCCTCGCACTAGGCATACTCTCACTAATTCCTTCCTTTCTGGACGCTTGTAGGTGGTAATAATTGACGTTTCGTATAGCCTGATAGAAAAACAGATTATACACAAATCCTTTAACACAAAAGAAAACATTATAAATATATCCCTTAACACAACAAAACAGGTATATAATGTACAAATCCATGAACGTATTGCAAAACAGTTAATGTAGACCCCATAACATATAGCAAAGCAGGCATACTGTATAATATTCATATATCTTAACTCTTGGCAAAACTAATTCGAAAACAGATCTTTTAACGTATAGCAAAACGCATAGTATACAAATCCCTTAACACTGCAATGCCTGTGGTTATTATGAACATTTCCTTCACTTCACGGAAACAACCAGGAACTGCCCCTCCCACAAAGAGATCAAAGGGAGCTGGAACTACTATAAATTAACTAGCACGAGATTAAGTTTTTTTTTTTTTTTTTTTTTTTTTTTATGTGTCCGACTCTGGGCATAGGCTTCACAGCCTGCGATCAAGGCCTAGCAGTCCTCCTACATACCATACACCTCTACATGTCACCACTTCGGTGCTAATATCCACCGTCCATATTGAATACATGCTAAAGTCTCACCAATCTAAAACCAAGGTTTGGGTGGGGTCTGGCGCTGGGTGCAGCCATGCCATACTTCCTAAAAGAGCGATGAGTAGATTCTGTTATATATGTAATAGGCATCACAGATAGGTACACACATACTAATACAATATAAACGTAAGTATTCTAGCATATCAAAGGAAGGTAAACTTGTAATGCATATGGCTCTTGTACATCAATAAAGAAACGTGGCATACATATTTTACAGTGTTGCTGAAAAAAATGTGGTTACTTTTACCGACTTTCACGGTAGTTCTAAGTTGGGTAAGTAATGTAACAATTACGTTTATAATATAATTTGAAGGAATCAGTAGAACATACGCTATTTTCTTAATAGAAATAAATAAGTTAAAACACTCACGAGCGGCAACATCCAGGCCCATACTGGGAATTGGCCCATTAGAGGGAGATTTAAGCTTCTGTCACGTGCTTCCACTGTTCACTTTCTGTTATATATATAACTTAAATTATATTTATGACTTAAATTAGTTTGTCTTTACACACACACACATACACAAAACACACACACACACACACACACACACAGAAGTGGGTGAAGTCATGTCAGGCCAGGTGGCGAGATGTGAGCGGACGAACTCTAACGGTGTCAAGTCAGCCACTAGCCAATCAGAGTATAGGAAACAAGGCAGCGCTGTACGTCGGGAAATCCCCGGCTGGACTCCACCCAAACCTTGGTTTTAGATTGGTGAGACTATAGGACTGTCTCATACAGGACTGGTGTATTGGTATTAGCGGGGGTATTTTTACGACATGTCGGCGGCTCTTTTGGTAGATCAGTAAAGCCTGATTTAATGAAATTCAAATCCTTAAACTGTTCCCTGCCCCAGCCGGGATTCGAACCTGGGTCCGTTAGGACTGCAGGCCACCTCTCTACCGATTGAGCCACCGCCTCCCCCTAACAAAGTTGCTCTGCTTGTAGTCCAAGGGAAAGACCCTCCACTGAACGGTGTACATTGCTACTCTGTTGACCCCACCGATGTGTTACAGTAAGCACAAAACCAGATCTGATCTGAATGTGGTATACCTATATATTTCTAAGTCACTTTAACAAGGCGGATAATTCTCATCTCTCCTTCTCGGCTGTTGAGCTACTGTACAGTAAGAGATCAGCTAAATTATAAAGCTGGTCACGAAGAGATACTGTGAAAAGGATATAAAGTCGTAGTATTGTCCTATTCTGCCAGTATGCTAAGGGAAATTAAATGCAAGGGGACGAGAATCATAGCCAAGTTAAAGTGAATGAACTATAATGTAAGACAGTAGGGATGCGAGGTATTAGTCCCCAAATTCCAGATGATGTGTGTCAGGGCAGCAGGCAATCGACCCTCTGTTGGTATGCCGTAGGTGCATTACTGGGCCTCGGAAGTAAGCTTTCTAGTTTTTTGGCCGGATAATAATACCTATAAATAGATAAAGAAAATATACGCATGCTAGAATAACGAGAGCCATGTTGTTTAGTTTTCCTCTTGCTTTGTTCACCATGGAATTTATGTAGGTTGGTCGGGCAAGCTGCCTCGCTGATTGCATGCTGCTTGCCATTATTTTAAACTGAAGTCAATACTTGTAATCAGTGTGCAATGGTGTGCTGATGGCTGTTGGTTTATGTTGCTGTGATTACGAGGGGGTTCGTTGTTGTGAAGCGTGATTGTTGATGTTTTTTTGTTGTGGTTGTGATTGTTGCAGTTTTGATTGTTGGTTTAGTACATTGTAGCCAGTTGTTGTTCTTGTGATGATGGTTGAGGTTATAGATTTTTTGTCGTGATTTTGGCCGTTTTGTTGTGAGCGGTTGTGTTATGGTTGTTGCTGTTGTACTTATAAACATCCTCACCACCTGCTTGTTACTGTTGGTGTAGGAATTTACTGTAGTAAAATTTTAATGCTTGTGTAGCATCAACAGTGGAAAATAATTTTATGTGGTATTACATTTTAATTAGAGTTTTGGTAAATGGAAAATATAATTAAAGTAGCGTGCGTGGCAACAGTGGGATTATTATAACGGTGTGTTTACAATTTAGTGGAATTAAGTGTTCTGTATTTAATAGTTATTGTCATCTGCACCTGTAGCCGGAAATAGATAATATCCGTTTTAAATTAGCAATAACAGGTGACAAGGGTGAGCTGAACAGTCTCTCTCTCTCTCTCTCTCTCTCTCATAATTCACGTTCAACGGCAGGATTAACATCACATTACGTCAGGACAGGATTACTGGCCAATTGAACGTTAAGAAATGACTGCAGGAGAATAAAGAGACCAAGACTGAGGTGGGAGGGCAGAATTAAAGAAGTTGATCGATAGGTAGGAGGAAGAGGAGGAGGAGGAGGAGAAGGAGGACGCTGAATGAGACAAAATGACAATATAATAGAAGTTGATGGGAAAAGATGATGATGATGAGGAGGGGGGGGGGGAGAGGAAGAGGAAAGGGAGGAGGAAGAGGAGGAGGAATGGGATTAAAGAAGAGAACGGGAAGATGGGAGGAGGAAGAGAAATAGAAAAAGAAGAGTAGCAGGAGGAGACCCACAAGGAGGTGAGTTGATAGAACTGAATTAGATGGGAGGATAGGAGCAGGAAGAGTAGGAGGATCCAGGGCAAGTAGCTGTCAGTATCTATCTTCTTCTGTACAGAGTTTTCCCTTCTACCGCTAGACGATTTTATTCAGCCTAGGAGAAGCCCGGGGTATTGAATGGGTTAGATCATATGTTGAGTCCTTCAATACAGGGAGTGTATTTTATTTTCTATCGTTGCAACAACCAGATGATTTTTATTCGGGTTATGAGATAGGGAGATTGTGAAGGTGTACTTAGGTTAGGTCAGGTCACTTTATGCCAAGTTAATGTTAAACAGTCATGATCGTTATTGCAGGCAAAACATTGTTCTCGATACCAGTAGTTTAACTTTTTTTGTTCGTTTATTTTTTATGACGTTGCACCTAACCTGTATTTGTGTAACGATGTGTTGTAAATGGAAATCGTGGTAGATGGGGAAGTCCACTTTCCACTCACTTAATATAGTGCAACTAAGTTTCAAATCAGATGAATCCTTAAATCCACGAAATAGTTTACTATGATGCAGGTGCAGTGTTTGGCCTTTGGCCTTTGATTGAGGCAGCTGTTGTGAGGAGGGCAAAAGGGAGGATGCAGGTGGGGAAGGCAGCAGGTGTGTCTGGGTTGACTGCTGATATGTTGAAAGCCTCAGGAGATTTAGGAGTGAGGTTAGTCACTGAATTGATAAATTCGATTACATATGAGTGTGTTGTCCCACATGATTGGCTGAAGACTGTAATTGTAAATGTATATAAGGGGAAGGGTAATCCCTTGAAAGATTTATATTATAGAGGCATAAGGCTTTTAGACAAAACAGTGAAGGTAACGGAGAGAGTTCTGGAAGGTATGATAAAAGAAAGAGTAAATATTGATGAGAAGCAGTTTGGGGTTTATGTCAGGCAAAGGGACCACTGATGCCTTGTTCATTGTTCGACAGCTTCAAGAATATTATTTAGGAAAGAAAAGGAACTGTACTTTGTTTATGTTGATTTCGAGAAGGTCTTTGACAGAGTCTCTCCAGAGAATTGGTGACGTGGGCAGTGAGAAACCTTGGGATCGAGAAGTGGCTGGTTAGGGTCGTTATGGCCATGTATGTCGGTGCTTGCACCCAGATAAGGGTCAATGGAGATTTGAGTGATAAGTTTTTCGTGAATGTTACAGTGCACCAGGGGTCAGTTTTGAGCCCCTTGTTGTTTTATCATGGTACTTGCAGCCCTCTCACGTGACTTCAGAAATGGATTCATGTGAAAGATGTATGCTGATGATTTAGTTTTGATTGCAGAGAATGAAAGAGAGGCGGAGGAAAGATGTTTTTATAGGTCTGGTGGTGGTACTGTCAAAGAAGAGGGAGAGTGGCCATCTGTGATATGCCACAAGGGCGTGAGAAGTAATTCCATCTTGTGCAGTGTTTGTGATAAGTGGGTGCATAAGAGATGTAGTGGTTTTAGAGGTAGACTGCGAGATAATGCTGATTTCATGTGTGCGGTGTGTTGGGGAAAGCAGGAGGAGATTGTCAGGCGTGAAAGGATTGAACTTGCTGGTGAGTTTCTTGAGTGTGTGGAAGATTTTTCTTATTTAAGAGACATGTTATGTGCAGAAGGTGGGGCAGGAGCTAGCTCTGTGGCTAGAGTATGGAGTGGTTGGAAGAAGTTCAGGGAGTTGTTGCCTCTCCTGACATTGGGAGGACTTTCTTTCCGTGCTAAGGGATCTTTGTATGCGGCATGTGTTAGAAGTGTAATGCTGTACAGTAATGAGACCTGGGCAGTAAAGGAGGAGGATATTCGCAGGCTCAAACTTACAGAAATGGCAATGATCAGGTGGATGTGCAGTGCGTTCCTAAGTGCAAGCCCTGGGAGGGGGGGCTAAGTTTACGGTGGAAGAGTTGAGAGGTAGGATGGGACTGGAGTGTATTGGTGTTGTGATGAGAGAGGTAGATAAAGATGGTCCGGGCAAGTGGAGAGGATGGTGGATGATATTTGGGTGTAGAAGGTGAGAAGCGTTAATATTGGGGGTGGGGTTGCGAGAGGTAGACCGAGAAAGACATGGGACGAGGTCACTGAGTGTGACCTCAGGGATAAGGGACTGAATAGGGAAACTGCCAGAAATCAAGCAGCATGGAGAGCAGCCATCAGGTGACCAAGGCCAATGCATGCGAGCATGCTGGGGCCTTCAAAAACGAAACGAAACGAAACAGGTAACCAGTACGACCAGAAAGACGCCTTGTGATCTAGTGGGTTAAGGTGTTGCAACCGGATGGTGCCTGTAAAGTTTTCCATCTTTGGTTAGTTGGGCTTATTACCCACGTGATATTATTCAGGGGCGCGCGTGCGCGCACGCACGCACGCACACACACACACACACACACACACACACACACACACACACACACACACACACACACACACACACACACACACACACACACACACACACACACACACACACACACACACACACACACACACACACACACACACACACACACACACACACACACACACACACACACACACACACACACACACACACACACACACACACACACACACACACACACACACACACACACACACACACACACACACACACACACACACACACACACACACACACACACACACACACACACACACACACACACACACACACACACACACACACACACACACACACACACACACACACACACACACACACACACACACACACACACACACACACACACACACACACACACACACACACACACACACACACACACACACACACACACACACACACACACACACACACACACACACACACACACACACACACACACACACACACACACACACACACACACACACACACACACACACACACACACACACACACACACACACACACACACACACACACACACACACACACACACACACACACACACACACACACACACACACACACACACACACACACACACATTTTTAATGTATACGATTCTGAGCCTAGGTTTCACAAGGCCCAGTAGTCCTCCCACAGACTGTTCACATGCACATGTCACTGCTTCTTCACTGACACCCACCGTCCATATCGAATACATGCTTGGGCTGTCTTATACAGGACTGGTGTAGTGGTATTTGTGGGGGTATTTTTACATGGCGGGTCTTGTGGTAGATAAAATTAAAGAGAAATTCAAATCCTTAAGCTGTTCCTTGCCCGAGCCGGGATTCGAACCTGTGTCGAAGACTGCAGGCTATTTCTCAACTGGTTCGGCCATCCATTAGAAGGCACTCCTAGGCTGAAGAAATCGTCTGGACGTGGCAGGAGTTAAAAAAAAAAAAAAGTCACTGGAATGAAAGAGTGAAAGGTTGTATTCTGTGCGGCCTAGTAGGTTCGTAGCACTTCCTCCTTAACAGCTTATTATGCCTGTTCACCTTAACAGTCTCTGTACCATTTTCATTTTGTTTTATATCGACATAGCATCAGTTACATCAAATGAAATACTGTGATTTAATGTACGGAACAAGTCGATAAAAAGTAAGTGTTACAAAATCTCCAGAACTGCTTCAAATGCGATTCTAAATTTTATCTTCCCAGGATGATCGCTTATACTTAATTTACCAGTAGCCCCAACCTAACCCCGGCCACCCCGGGAATGCGCAGCTTGCTGCTCGCGGGCACATGCAACCCTCATACACCCACAGCGACTGTTGCGGCCGTCGATGTCTTTTGGAGTAAAGATGAGGTACATAATTAAGGGGAAATAATTATCTTAGGGTGTGTTGCGTGTGAGCTATACAGTTTTACCAGCAATGTTGAAAATCTTAGTTTTCTTTAAATTTTACATTGCATTTTACTAAAAGATAATGATAAATTAAAACTGTAATGGTGTAGCAGTTCCGTGATCAATCACCAGCGGGTCGTAAGTTCTTTGGGAACTGAACTTGTTGATTGGTGAACTACGCTGTCTGGAAAGGATTAAAGTTGCTGCTGTTCCAGTTACTGAGTTTCATTACTGTCTTCCTCAACATATTCAGCTATTATCCAGGGTATCTCGCACACTAAAATTAGCGAATTCACAAAAAGAAACTGTTTTTTTCATGTCTTGGAATAGTAGTCCTTTGTGTTAAGGTGCTTCAGCCGGATGTGGCCTGTACGGGTTTGCATCCTATGGTGGACTGAATTTGTTTCTTACATAATACCATTCTTTCGTTAAAAGCTTGGACTGAGCAGCATAGCTCCAGGCCCCCATGCTTATGATGAGGCAGTAAAGGAATGAAAGTAGACATATAGACATACATCAAGTAGACTAGCCATATAAGTCCGTCTCCGGTACAGGATTGGTGAAAGCTCAGTAAAATCCACCCTATAAACCTGTTGATACCCATCCACCCTCCCAGTGCAGTGTGACAATGAGGTCCTTGGGTTGGGTTAACTTTCATCTGGTAAGGAGAGAATATGCATGGGGGTCGTCTAGCAGTACAGGCTTGAGGGCAGTCTCCTATCACTAAGCCTGTAGCCAGTGGGAGGCGCCGAAACTTGTGATGTCACCCGTAAGCCTTGACCACTATCCTACCCAACCAGTAGGATGCTCCGGTACTCATGATCACATTGCTTGGCTCCTCTGTGATCACCCAAAACGAGGCACCAAAATCCATGATGCCACTCCCCTAAGCTCCAACCATTATTTCCACACAGAAGCTTTGCTACTTTTAGCGAAAGAGAAAACTTGTCAGTCGATAGATATATACAATATATATGTTTTATTTACACTCGTTCAAAAAACTATCTATGCAGGTGATCGATGGCTTTAACAATCAGCGTTGTTGCTGTTAGCATTTTCTTTCCAAGGCAAGTAGTTCTAAGTAATAGTTTCTTTCACAGTGTATCACATCATGCTTTATGAGGTGTTGATAATAATGGAAGACGTACACATTTTCAAATAGTTTGTCCACTGCTTCAAATGTAAATACGGTATATTGAAAGAATAATCGTTTGATCCTGTGTACGTAGGACTGAGACTGTCAGTAGATACTTTTTTTTTTCTTTTTTTTTAACCCTTTAACCGCGGGCATTGTTTTGGCCTGACTGTCCTCTCCCGCGGGTGTTTCTGCCAAATGTAAACAATCCTTTAAACCTTAATAACTCTGCACAGAATAAAGCTAGGGGAAAAAAATAAGGTACCATTAGAAAGTACTAACCTTCAGCTTTCCATTGATGTAGGTTTCATGACTTTGTTGACTTTCACAGGACGGGCAGTGCCGTTAGAAGTGAGGGGTGTAAAATCACTATTTTACGCCCCACACACTAGTACCAAATGCCAACCACTCTCTGATAATAGTAATATAAACATATATGAACACTGCACATACGATAAACACCCACTCTGTGTTCACTGAGGTAGGTAAAAGGCACTGTAATTGCCCGCACTTCAATGCGGCTTCACCTGCTCACTGACGTTTAGTTAGCGGCGATGTTTTCATTATTTCTAACTTCTAATATTATTTTACTTATAATCTGGGCAATATACATTATATTTACACTGCACTTATTACTACATTGCGTCACTGTCGCATCACAGAATTACACAAGTGCCGCAGAATTACACAAGTGCCGCAGATTCTCTTATTACAATATCGCTTATTATACTAGCCAATATTTACATTTTTTTCTAGGCAAAATATCCCTTATTACTACATTATCCATTATACAATTACTGGTAAAGCACGTCACTGTCACATCACTGTATATCACTGTCACTTTCAGTATTTACTCAGAGAGTGGTACTCGGCAAAGCACGGAGTCACACAGAGAGCGACTTGGCATTCCTGGCACTGGTGTGTGCTCATTTTTCTCGTCCGAGGCCTCCGTGTGGTGTTATGACATACTCTGCAGCGGCCCTGTGACAACCTGCCGCCTGACGTAAGAGGCAATTTCACAAGCTGGTGCCGGCTCATGTAATTGCGGCACTCAAGACGGTCAGGTTGTGTGTCAGAGTGTCGCCTCGGGATCAATGCCGTCACCTGACCAAATCGTGCAAGCAGCTGCTGCACGACAGTCTTGGAGAACTGTCTCAGGGATGGTTGCCTTATGCCCCCGACTTGTGTCTTTTAGAGGATGAAGGCGTTGAGCATGCACATATCGAGCATGTGCAGGCAAGCCTTCCTGTACCATCGGGTGTTTCTCCTGAGACAGTCTATTTCGCCAATCATCATATCAGACTTATCAACAAGGCTCATGTTCACATTGTAATCAATGACGGCATCAGGCTTCATGATTGGCTCTCCCGTCCTGTAGCTGACCTTCCCAGTTCTCTGCAATTCCCCCTTGTGGATGGTGCTGATCATATTCACGACCTTCTTGTCATGCCACCTGATCGCCAGAAGCTTGTCTGACTTCTTCAGGTGCACATCTCCCTTGGATGAGGATGATGCTTCTGGGAAACTTGGCCACTCTTTCCTATAGCTCCGTACAGTGCCAACAGTGCCAATGCCATGTTCAGCCAGGTATTTGGAGAGTTTCGGTGCTGTGTAATAATTGTCTGTGTACAGCACATGATTCCCACCAAAATACCTCTCCATCAGCACTTTTACAATGGAGCCAGAGAAGCGAAGGGGGTCTTTCCTGTTCACGTCCATTGTGCTTGCAGAGTAGATGACGAAATCAAGGATATACCCCGTCTCACAGTCACACAGCACAAAGAACTTTATCCCAAAGCGGTGGCATTTGCTGTGGATGTACTGCATGAATTTGAGACGTCCTCTGAACAATACCAGGGATTCGTCTATGACGACTTTCTGCATAGGACGGAAAAATCGCATAAATCGATCCCTAATCCTGTTAAGAAAATCCCTCACTTTCCACAAAGGGTCAGTTTGGGACGGGTTTCCATTGTCAGCGAAGTGCAGGGTATCCTAGCAGCTGTCGGAACCGATCCTGTGACATATACTTCCCGAATGTTGGGATAGAAGTAATGTCATCCACGAGCCAGTACTCCTCCAACTCATGTCTCTTGATATGGGGCATCAAGAACATCAGTGCAAAGAACACATACAGCTCTCTGATCCCGACAGGCAACCACGACACTTGCTTTGGTGAGCCAATAGGTCCCAGCCCTTCTGCTGCACACTGAGCTGCATACCTATTGGTCTCATCGCTGACATGCTGCACAATTTCGTCATCCATGAAGGCCAGGAAGTAGTCTACAAAATCATCTCCTGCGTTGCATGGAAAGGCAGGCTGTATTCCAACATTTGTCATATCAAACGGCGGATTGTGTGGCTGAAAATCTGCACCGTCAGACCAAACAAATGCATCAACTTTCCCTGTGCGTGGTTCAGTGGAAGTGGCAGGTTGCATTGCACTCGTTTCCCCGTGAGAAGGAGCTGAGGTGGAGGCAATGGGTGAGGCAATGGGTGAGCAGGAGGTGAGGCAGGAGGCGAGCGGGAGGGGGGGTGAGGCAGGAGGCGAGCGGGAGGGTGGTGAGTGCGGGGGTGGTGAGTGGGGGGGTGGCGAGGGTGAGGGAGCTGAGCGGGGGGCAGGCGGGGGGGTTACTGACCTGGTGCGTGGTGAAATTTGACCCTTTCTTCCCTGCTTATCACCTCGCTTATCACCTTGCTAATCGCCCAGCTTTGCCCTCCAACTGCCACGCATCCCCTTTGTTCTAGGCTGGCCTGCCCTGCTTACCCTGCCTGCACGGCCTGCATGGCCTGCCTTCCCTCGCTGTGCAGGCTCTGGGAATTCATATTCCTCAGATGATGTAGACTGAGGAGAGGGCACGGCAGAAGATGAAGATGATGTGAGGGCAATAGGGCTAGGGGAACGGGAAAGTGGTGGGAAATGCTTGCTAGGGCCTGGTGTAGGAGACGTAAGTCTGCTCTTCACTCCCTTCCCACGTGCAACACCAATTTTCCCCATAGGCGCCTTCCCTTTCCCAGAGTAAGTTGGGGGTGGTGGGGGGGAAACTACACGCTCACTTTCATCACTGTCACTGTCAATGCTAAAGGGTTCACCACCAATCACTGCAAAATCGCCACTACTTTCTGTAAGTGTATCACTCTCACTGCCACAATCCAGAGTTGTACTTACAGTTTTGTCCAGCTCTGTTCTAATTTCTGGAGTGCTCAACCCTTTCTGCCTCGCTGTCGGCAGTTCCTTCACCGGTGTAGAGGTCGAAGGCACAATAGCACTAATCATCTGCGAGGAGGAAGCGAGCGACGATGAGTCGGGACGGAGCGCCATTATCACGCACAGAGCTGGACAGATACTGACTGATGCGTGTCAGGGTAGAGGTGGGGGGGGCCCCCCTCAGGGTGGGAGGAGGGAGGTGTGGGATGGCTGGCGTGAAAGAACTCGACAGCTACTCTTGCGTGAGACAATTTGCGCACAGGAAAAACGCGCGGTGTTCAAAATATTCACGAACATTCCAGAATGACACCCGCGGTTTGGTCCAGTTTTGTCGATGTCATTCTGGAATGACATCCGCGGTTAAAGGGTTAAGGAAAGGAAAGTTATGTCAGGTTGGAGGGCCAAATTGAGGAGCAATAACGTTGCCTGGATATGGTCTCTACTTACGCCACTATTAGGGTCGGTGTGTCAACAACTGAGGTTATTCCATGTCACTGCCAGCCATTTTTTAATATGGGGCCCTCCAGTCAGAACAGTGAATCAACCAGCTTTTATATATCGTGTTGACAAGTTGGCTTAACGATGTACTGAATGCAGATTAAATTCACCGTATTTTGAAGTCAGGTATATGAACACGCATTGATATTTTACCTTGCTATCTCCAAATGATATTATTGTTCACCTTTGTCTCCTGTTGACTTTCTGAGCTGGAGGTGTTAGATATGGCCTTAATTATCCACTTCATTTCTATAAGCTCTGAGCAAAATACAATCGTCTGTTGGAAGAAAAATATGATGAAAAATGCGCCATTCTAGTGAAAAGTTTCAGAAAAATTGTAAAATCAGTTGCTGAGATCAGTAAGACATAAAGAGCACACAGTATAACCTCAAGACATCCCGTCGAATATCATATTGCTATATTCTTCACTTTACCTTGGTCTGAAATTGCCATCATTCCGTCGTGAATGCTTAGGTATAACAATAGATTATATGAAGCTAGCCACGAAGACGTGCAATGGAAAGGATGAAAAGCTGTTATATTGTCTTTTCCTGCTATTCAGCTTTGTGAAATAAGTTGCAAATGAACGAAAATGTGGGCCAAGTTAACAGAAAATAGTTACCAAGATACTTCAAAATTAAGCACAGACTATAACCTTAAGATATCTCACCAAAAATCGTTTTGCTTGTTGTTGAGATCTGTGAGAAATAAGGAGCATAAACTAGAACCTCCAGATATTTTACCTTTTGTTTATCCGGCCTTCTGTCACTGACGACATCATAATCTGCTATCCTCGCCGTGTATATAGGTGTAAAATTCTACGGTTCCACTAACCCCGATTACACTCTTCCTATCATGCATTCCTCCATCAAAGAGATAGTGGGACTTTTGTGTAAGTCTTGTCAAGGAATTTAGGTTCAGAATATATATAAGCCTTTTGTGTCTTTGTACGGTATTATGGGGTACACTTGATGGCTGTAAATATGAGCTTCGGTGATAATAATAATGGCGAATGCATTTTATTTATTATTTACTACTGCCACCACCTTCACAGCTGCCTCCGCCGTCGCCGGCGCCACCGCCACCACCACTTTTCTTGACTTAACTGTGATGATAGTGCTTGATATTCCATTTCGTTTCTCACGAAATGGAATCTTAGGTTAGGTCATGCCCGAACGTCCGTTCATCCGTTCCACGCTGTATCTCAGAAACCATTTGTTGGAATATTCTCATATTTTGTAGGGCCATACAGGAGCGAGATGCCTGTCTCTTCGAAATTTTGGAAATAAAATCCAAGATGGCCGATTTATGACCAATTTTCTGTTTCCGAAACTTTAAATCCTTTATATTTCCTTTACTGTCTTACTTGTGATTGATAGCACTAGTTGTGGTGGATGTGATGATGGTGTATATCCGTATCCATTGTCACCATATAATTTCCCCTGCAGACTCTAACTCCTTAGTGTGATAAACGCCCATTCAAGGGTGATGAACAGGAGGAGGATTTTTACAGGGAACAGTCACTGGGGGAAGCCGGAACCAGGAAAAGAGGAGAGCAATCCCGTCAGGTTAGTCTCAAAGGCCTGGGTTCTCGCTGGGGTAAGGAGACTCACTGGCAGCTTTTCCTTTCCGATTTATTTTCCAAACAACCCATTAATATCCACCTTTTTAATATATCTTTTTAATATCGACACAGATTGCATGAATAACACACAGTAATATACTAAGGGAGCAGAATCAGAAATAAATCAGCAAGGAAGAGGTGTTAGTAGAAGCAGAAGCAGAAATAAACCGATAAGGAAGAGGTTTTAGAGGGAGCAGAATCAGAAGTAAACCGGTAAGGAAGAGGTTTTAGTGGGAGCAGAATCAGAAATAAACCGGTAAGGAAGAGGTGTTAGTAGAAGCAGAATCAGAAATAAACCGGTAAGGAAGAGGTGTTAATAAGCTTCCCAGACTATGTGCCTGGGCGAGTGTGGACCTACGTAACATGCCCTCCCTCGCCAGAATATTATCTTCACTGAGCGTGTTAATATTATCCCTTATGATATTCTCTTTCATGTTGTCGGTTCTATATTTTCTTGGGGCATCTCTTCCCAGTCTTTTAATTATCTCCTCAATCTCTTCATTATCTCTCCAGTCTTTACATTATCTCGCCAATCTTTACATCATCTCACCAGTCTTTTCATTATTTCCCCAATCTCTTCATTATCTCCCCAGTCTCTTCGTTATCTCCCCAATTTCTTCATTATCCTCCCAGTTATTCATTATCTCCCCATTATCTTCATTATTTCCCCAGTCTCTTCATTATCTCCCCAATCTCTTCATTATTTCACCAATCTCTTCATTCTCTTCCCAGCCTCTTCATTATCTCTCCAGTCTCTTCATTATCCCCCCATTCTTCATTATCTCCCCAATGACTTTATCTCAATCTCTTCATTTTTTGTGTAGGTCACTTTGATATTTTTACGTAAGATATATTTACTGTCATTCGAGTATTTTTCCTGGCTTATGAGGCTTCCCTTGAGAGTTTTTTTTTTTTTTTAACATAAATCTTCGTCCTCGTTGTCTTTCGTGTTATGTATGTTATGCTGATGTTAAAAGCATATAAAAACATACATGGCAAAATTAGGGCTTCTCACAAATCACGTTGCTAAGGAAGAGATGATATGAGAACGACCCCAACCCTTGAGAACACACCCTCGCCTTTCATCTCTATCGAATATGCGAATCCGGCCATGATTTAATTTTTCACGGTCGAATTGGTCACGGGGTTTTTAAAAGTATGTAATATTAAAGGATATTATTCAATAATACTTAAGAACAGGACAATGCATTGTCTTGTTAAAATCAAGCAATGATTACTTTATGCCGGCTTACTTCGCCGATTCTCTAAGGACGAGAATTTATAAACTTTCTCAACAGTACACAGCAGAGACTAATTACTCACAAATGCTGTTTATTAGTACTGTTGGCCTCTGGAGAAAGTGACTCCACCCCTGACAATCAATAACTAATGCTATTAATGATAACAGATTCTTGCTGATGCATTAACTCCTGGTTGCACAACGGATTTTAAGCTTAATAAAAGAGGACTGGCCTAAGTACCAGTTATGAATAGCAAAGCGTTTATGCAAGCTAGGAGCTGCAACTAGAATAAGCTTATGGAGAAATCAAACACGAATTTACATTACATTAAGCTCAAGGAGAAGAACTGTTAATTTATTGATTACAATAAAATAAATTAATGTTACATGAGTCTCAAAATGAATTCAAATAAGGAGATCACACTCACTCGCTCACTCAAAAGCTAACTCTTAAACCTAGGAAAAACGAAAAGAAATACTGGTTAAAGAGTGGACTAAGCGGATGACTGGGCGTCGTTGATGAGGAAGGACGCTGCACCCGCTGAGTCTCTTGCCAATCATGCTAGTTGGGAATACGGCGGTGGCGGGAACTGGGCGTCGTTACTGAGGAAGGACGCTGCCACACATACTACCTGCTTCCGCGGCGCTCAAATCTTGACTGACTTCAAATCGTGAGAGAGAGGCAAGTGTTGAGCCACAGTTACTAGCGGCCAGAATGAGCGAAACACGCCCATAACAAAGTACTCAGCGGAGGTGCTAAAGTTGCGCACAAAGACGATCATTTATGACACAGTGAAAAATTGTTCTGAAAACACTCCCGATCGGGTGAATACATGGCGGTTGACTGAGTGATAAATACTGGGATTCCACTAGAATTCGCGATTTCCCACCAAAGTTAATGTCACGAGCTTATTTAAATATAAAATCGCGCCGACTCGTGACAGAATTATTGTTGATTTATTGAGAGGATTGGCGAATAATTTATGGGTATTGCTTAGAGAAGAGGATAGCATAGTGAGGAACACTGAATTATCAAAGAAGTTTTAAAGTGTTATTGAAGTTGAGTCGATAATTAGATAGGTTCCTGTACCGTACCTTGTGGAAGATAACTGATGGTATATTACATAAGTGGGAAAGAGGAAGTAGGTTCAGTTATCCCCTCTCTCCATCGTTCCAACTACCACCACCCTATCACCACCACTATCATACAGCCCCCTTCCCATCTCCACCACTATCTTCCTGCTCCCTCCCCATCCCCACCACCTCCCTTCCCCTACCTCCTCCCACAACCACCATCATATGGCACAGCAACACACCCTCCAGTACGCGGTTATACCATGTTTACCGTGCGGGGGAATCTGGCGTCTGTGTCCTTCTCCAGTAGTTTAGTTGACAGGGAAGATTTAGTAGCACATCATCCTTAGCGATCTGGTCTTATTGGCAAGGAAGACTTCGTAGCACTTGTTCTTCGTTGATTTATTCTCGTTGACATAGAAGACTTCGAAGCACTTCATCATATCCAATTTATTGCCTGCCTTGCTCCTTGTTATCCTGTAATTTGGTAATGGTGCAAACAAATTCAGTACTGGAAAGACCTAAGTAACATACAGTATTCGCTGTCGCATTAAGTATGCAAAGAAAATAGCAGCGAAAAATCTAATGAGTTTCCCAGACCAACGAAAGTGTAGCCCATTGTGACTAGAAAACGAAACGTAATAAAATTATCTTTGAAAAAATAAGTTAAGCGATACTAGTACTTCTTTTAAATTCATGTTCCTCTTTGTGTGTGTATATGGAATTTATTTTCAAAATTAATCTGTTTGAATATATATTGTTGTGCTGTTGAGGCGACCAATTTTAACCAGTCAGGATCTTCGAACATGAAGAGCATTCAGTTAGCTTCTTCTTGGGGAAAAATTGTAATTTTTACTGTAAATTTTATACCATGTTCTTGTACACTTCAAGCTCCGTTCTGCCGACACAAGGAAAGCCCATTACACTGAGATGAAATGAGACTAATGTATCAGTAAAGATTCGTGTGTGTGTGTGTGTGTGTGTGTGTGTGTGTGTGTGTGTGTGTGTGTGTGTGTGTGTGTGTGTGTGTGTGTGTGTGTGTGTGTCTGCCTGCCTGCTTGCCCGTCTGTCTGTCTATATCCGTGTGTCTGTGCGTGTGTGCCTTCGATTGTGTCTAGTTGTGGCCAAGTACAGGATGGGAGGCTACCTGGTATTTCGTAATTAAATACTCACAAGTACCAGAAATGCCAGGCATACTTGGGAGAATATGACATATCTGATTAAAATGTACGGTCAGGGAAAGTTACTCATTACCCACCTCCCGAAGCGCTGTTGTGAGACGGGTGAATGTGAAGCAGCAGCCAGACCTCATGTGTCTGGTAACTGTGTGTGAAGAAGGGGGAGGCGGGGAACTGGGGGCAGAGGAGGGTTTAGTGAAAGGGTGGAAATCACGTGTAAGTCTGCATTGTATGACTTGGACGGTGCGTTTGAGTTAATTCAGTAAGGATTATGACAATATAATGCTGGCATTTTATTTTAAAAATTACGTAAATATCTGTGTAGAGATAATGTTGTCACGAAAGTTATAGAAGTTTGCTGGGTTCGGACAGTGGTTTGAATGCTTTCATTCCCTCTCGACGTTAACATGGGACGTTTGCCCAAGAGATATTCTTAACGATATAACATATATTTATATATTGTGTTGACTCAAAAACAAAGCCACTATTTTCTCTCTCTCTCTCTCTCTCTCTCTCTCTCTCTCTCTCTATATATATATATATATATATATATATATATATATATATATATATATATATATATATATATATATATATATATATATATGCGCGCGCGCGCGTGTGCCTGCGTGCGTTCGTGCGTGTGTGTGTGTGTGTGTGTGTGTGTGTGTGTGTGTGTGTGTGTAAATTCTTATATACTGTATCTGTTTAAGTATTTATCCTCTGTCATCCCACTATAAACATCCGCCTGCAAACATTTCCAGTGTTATTCTTGTAATTATTCATCTCGAACTTAGAGTCTAGGGTAGTGTGTAATAATAATATAACAAGAACTTTATATATGAGAGATTAACAGACTCTTCGTTTTCCTTTAGACAGAATGACATGGGAAGTCCTAATTATAAGATCAGTCTCTGTAACTATCATTCCTATCGAACATTACAAAACGAAAGCAAAGAGGCATACCTTTGACAGAAAACATGTAACATATATGCAGTAATGTAGACACTCAGAGAACAGTGTGATTGCATACAAACAACATACTACTTTTGCATTTTGAGAATACATTAAACGAATTATCACTTCCTACTGATACTGTGACGTGAACAACTCTCCAAACCCTCCCACCCCCGGCCACCCTCCCTCCCACTCACAGTTACCAGACATGTGGGGTCTGGCTGCTGTTTCGTGACTGTTCATCGACCATCAATGCTCCGAGCAGTGGGTAATACGGAACTTTCCCTGACTGTACCTTATAGACTGTGTTGTTGCATTTTAATTGGTTTGCGCATTTATTATTTATTTATTCGTTTATTTGCTTGCAAATGTTTGTGTCGGCTCAGCGCAGTGGAGAGTAATGATGGTGGTGGTGGTGGTGGTGGTAGTGCTGGTGGTAGAATAGTGCAGGTCTTAACCCCCGCTATCCAGCTCACTGTCAACTATCCGTACAAATGTAAATCGTGCAAACAGGAGTGGGTGTGGTGGTAGGAGCCAGAGGGACAATATTGGTGCCCCCGCCACTTCACGCTCGCTCTCGGCCGGGTTATAAAAGACACAGGGCTATTTTTTAGACTATTGTGAAGGCCATTTCCTCCTCGCCGTCGGTACACGAAATCGCTCTGTTCCGCGTCCGCGTCGATTCTCTGTTGCTTTTCGGTACACATATTCCAGATTCCATAGTTTATACTTTTTATTTATGGAGGAATCAAAGACTGCCTCAATGGCTTAAAGATAAAAATTCGCTCAATATCCACTCATTTCGGCATGCAAGGACACATAGCATTCCTGGGGTGAGAGGCACAGGCAGATGGAATGACAGACCAACGTGAACAATTCCAGAATAACTGGCTTGCTGCAGAGACTAATTCAAAGCTGAGAATACTAGTGAACTCTTTCATTATGTAGCTGAATAATAAAATGAGTGTGTAGTTCGAGGGATAATTTTAAATTTTAGACGTGTGTGTGTGTGTGTGTGTGTGTGTGTGTGTGTGTGAGAGAGAGAGAGAGAGAGAGAGAGAGAGAGAGAGAGAAAGAAAGAGAGAGACTTGGAGAGCTGGGGGAGGGCGTTCCACATCCTGCAATATAGTTAAGTTCCCTTCCTCGTTTTTTGTCCTATATCTCTCCTCGTGTCTTGTCTTCCCCGTACCTCTCATCCTTTTTTTCATCTCCATACTGTCTCAATTTTCATACTTTACATCCCTTAGCACATGGCCTTTGTATTTTGATCAGCCATCTCCAAAATAATAAGCAGCTTGGAAGCGAGTGTTATAATTTTTTTAATTATTTGCCATCTATTAATACGTAACATGTAATAGGAAAATAGCCTGAACAAAGACATTGACGCTTGAATTTGTAGGTGTCTATGGAGCATGAAAGTGGCCAAATTTCCCTCAGAGGACATCAGTTTGGACCAAAATAGTAACGCCAGCACTGGACCTTTAATGGTTAATGGTTGCGTGTTCAAAGTTTAGTTAAAAATGGTTGTTTGAGTTGGAAGTTTTGTTACATTCATACATATATAAGTACAAACGCAGCGTCAGAATCATAGTTAATTTGTACGTCCTTCCATAAAGGATAATATGGAACTTTGTTTATATATTATTTTAAACTTAGCACCTTTAGTCGGATAAGTTCTTTTTTGTTCATGCTGTATCCAGGCGATTTAATTCAACCCCTGACAGAGGAGGTGTCCTAATCTGATTATGGCATGAAGTAGCAAGAATAAGCCAACTTAATATGTCGTCTGGTGTAAGGTGTTGTATAGATATGAATATTGGAAATTTATGTACAGTACATATCAGTTCTTTAGACAGTTGGTCATGTGGATCTGTATTTATATATTTATAGTTATTTGTTAATTTTTTGGCATCATTAACTCAATCGCTGTGGCTGGTATTTGGGGTTATTTCCTTGTAGATATTACCGGCAGAGTTTATTAGCCTGAGAATAATTCCTCGTATTCAGAGACTTCATGTTTCCAGTAACCTTTTCTCTGCTACTGGTACACCTAGAAACGTAGCGACCAAAGAGACTAATATTATCTACTTAATATTTTCTCACCATCCATGGTCTCATCCTTGGTAATATTGTAGTTGTTGTCGGACGCTTGTGTGTGTAGTACGATATTACATTCATTGAGATTTGTGAAAGAACCTCATCCCTTGCATTATTACCAGCTTTGGGAACATTGGTGTACGTGTAGTGGGTTGTGGGTGGTGTAGTGGGTTGTATATTGTGTAGTGTGGTGTACTGTATGTTGTGTAGTGTGTTGTAGGTGGCGTTGTGTGGTGTAGGTGGTGTAGTGGGTTGTAGGTAATGTAGTGGGTGAAGGTGGTGTAGTGATGTGTAGGTGGTATAGTGGGTTGTAGGTGGTGTAATGGGTTGTAGGTGGTGTAGTGGTGTATATGTGGTGTAGTGGATTGTAGGTGGTGTAGTGGGGTGTATGTGGTGCAGTGGATTGTAGGTGGTGTAGTGGATTGTAGGTGGTGCAGTAGGATGTAGGTGGTGTAGTGGGTTGTAGGTGATAAGGGGTGTAGGTGGTGTAGTGGGGTGTAGGTGGTGTAGTGAGGTGAGGGTGGTGTAGTGAGGTGTGGATGGTGTTGTGGGGTGTAGGTGGTGTAGTGAGGTGTAGGTGGTGTATGGGATGTAGGTGGTGTAGTGGAGTGTAGGTGGTGTAGTGAGGTATAGGTGGTGTAGTGGGGTGTAGGTGGTGTATGGGATGTATTAGGTGTGGTGGGGTGTAGGTGGTGTAGTGGAGTGTAGGTGGTGTATGGGATGTAGTTGGTGTAGTGGGATGTAGGTGGTGTAGTTGGGTGTAGGTGGTGTAGTGGGGTGTAGGTGGTATATGGGATGTATGTGGTGTGGTTGGGTGTAGGTGATGTAGTGGGGTGTAGTTGGTGTAGTGAGGTGTAGGTGGTGTAGTGGGGTGTAGATGGTGTAGTGAGGTGCAGGTGGTGTAGTGGGGTGTAGGTGGTGCAGTGAGGTGTAGGTGGTGTAGTGGGGTATAGGTGGTGTAGTGGGATGTAGGTGGTGTAGTGGGGTGTAGTTGGTGTAGTGAGGTGTAGGTGGTGTAGCGGGGTGTAGGTGGTGTAGTGAGGTGCAGGTGGTGTAGTGGGGTGTAGGTGGTGTAGTGAGGTGTAGGTGGTGTAGTGGGGTATAGGTGGTGTAGTGGGATGTAGGTGGTGTAGTGGGCTGTAGTTGGTGTAGTGGAGTGTAGCTGGTGTAGCGGGGTGTGGGTGATGTAGGGGGGTGTAGGTGAGTGAAATATGGGTATGAGTACAGTAGGAGGGATTGGTATTTTATGGTAGGCAGGATGCAGTTGATGGGAGTGGAATGTAAGTGGGGAGTGTTGATATGGGATCTGTGAAAGGATGGGAGTGGGTTTGTGTGGTAGGTCACTAGGTGGGGGTGGGATCTGGGGAACTCTCGAGTGGGTTTATTATCTTCGTATTGGAATATATGTGGGAAGTGAATATAGGTGGGGATTGGGATATTGTTGGAGCGAGGATAAAGAGAGGAGTGTAGGCAGCAGGATTTAGATGTAAAGTTAAATATTCCTGGGAATGAAGTGTATGTGGGAGTGAAAATGAGGTATGTAGCGTCTTTAAATAGCGTATCTTCACCTTACAGAAAGCAAGTCTGTAAATTGATACCGGTATATGGGCTTGTGGAGTGCGACAGGAATTGATCAGATTGAATAAAACTGTCAAAGGAACGTGTGTGTGTGTGTGTGTGTGTGTGTGTGTGTGTGTGTGTGTGTGTGTGTGTGTGTGTGCGTGCGTGCGTGAAATTAGCTTGAGCAGAGGACTGATAATGGAGTATTTATATATATGTTCAGGGTGGGGCGATACAGCTGCGTTGGCAACACATGGAATGATGGAGTAATATACATTGCGGTGACGTTTGTAGTATTTTTCCTCCTTCCTCCACACGATTTTTTACCGTTGGAGAGAAATCACCCAGTGAACAGGTTAATGAAAACTGTATGTACACCTTCCTGTCAGAAAAGCCTAATCTAAGTTTTAGATGTCTGGAGAGTCATAGTAATACAAAAGGTGTCATCGTCTTTAATGCTATGGTCATAGGCACATCTGAACGTGAACCCTGTTGACTGTAGACTGAAGCTGATCATTGTTTGCAGTCTACAATCACTTCTTTCAGAGTAGAGTGGGAATTTACGGATTTTTGTCAGATCGGTTATCTTCCTGATATGTTGGTGTCACTGCGTGAATGCGTTCCTCTCCCACCACCACATGAAGCTGTCATTATCTAGTTGTCGTATGTAAAGGTTTTATATGTGAATTATTTAAGAACAAACCTTAAGCGGTGATATGCTCAGTCATCCGTGCATCATACATTACAATATTGACTGCAAAAAGTAGGTAACTGGAACCGTAGATTTGCTGTATTTGCATACTTTTAGGATTGTGAAACCTGACGGCCCGGAAGCCTAGACTTTTAACAATTTCATACCTACAGTACTGTACATGGCATAGGCAGAAACAAATGGAGAACTAATGGATGTGAACATATTGTGTGTCATACGTATGTTGGAGACAAAGTAAACTGAAATGTATAGCGCCGGTACCTCGCCTGTGTGTGCTCTGAGTAGGTCGGAATATGTAGTAGTAGTACTAAGCTTTTATATCTTATGAACTGATACTGTAACAGTAAAAAAAACCCTTCGACAAACCCCAGGTATTATTTTGTCCTGCCTTCCTTATGTCTCATTCCTCCCCAAGCGTCAGAAAATATCATTTCTTCTCTTATTCTTTTGCTGTGTGCTTCTTATTGCTATCACATAAAAAACATTCACATGAAGACTTACATCGACACGGCCTGCAGGGAAGTTCGTCAACCTCCTGATCTAGGTACAGTATGACGGCAGACCAGGTCCACAAGGAGAGTGGTGTGTTTGTCTTGCGGTTTCCCTGTTGACTGCGCCGTAGGGTGTAGGGACGCCGTGTGTGTGGTGGCGGGGTGATGAATGGTGAAGGGTAAGAGGGGGAAGAGGGAGGAAAGGGTGATGGTGGACCGATAAGAATGAGGGATTGTGTGAGGGAAGAGGAGATAAGGCGCAAGAGGGATGGGGGAACGGTGCCTTGGTGATAGGGATTGCTGGGGAGTGAGATGAGGAACGTGAGGGGGAGAAGGAGGAGACAGGTAGGAAGTAGGAGAGGTGGTGGAGAAATTAGGATAGAAGAATGTGTGTAGAAAGGAGGTGTTAAGAGGCAAATGGAATAGGTGAAGGATACTGGAGTGATGGGCAGTATGTACACTACCAGACACTATGAGACCTTACACTGCTACGGTTTACACACACACACACACACACACACACACACACACACACACACACACACACACACACACACACACACACACACACACACACCAATATAAAGCGTAACTCCGCACCACGCATCAATACACTGGACTAGTCACAGTTCACGCTACCTCACTGCACGCACCATACAGTCAGTTCACAGTCATATCTCACACTCCTGACCTAACACATAGCTTAGGTGCTTTTTCACAAGGACACCGCACACTTCTGTCACACATCTCAGTACCTCAACCTTTACTCACATCTCACACTGCCATGCCTTATATACTTCTCACACTGCCACGCCTAATACTTACCTCAGTGCCTCACCATTCATTACTATACCAGATACTACCTTAGCTCACACTATCACACCAGCACCTCAGTATGCTACACCACAATCTGCAACACCACACGGTCATTTCTCACACTGTTATGTCTCACAGTGCCATACCACTAACGTGTCACATCTAGCACCACCATACATGCTATACATACTCGCCACACCAAGTTTTGCCTTGCTTCACAGCCATATCTTTTGTTAACACACTTCACACTGCTACACCTTACAATGGCACACGTCACATTTCCATATCACACACTTTCAGACTCACAACCTTTTTCACATTGCCACACCACATTCAGTCACCACACAGTCATACCTCACATTGCCACATCATACACCATCACCTCTCCCAGTAATACCTAACACTGCCACATCGCATGTCACAGTGGCACCTTAATCACACACCACACAGTCATGCAATACGGAACTCATGTCTCAGTCAACACCACACTTCCGCCTGCTACCACACAGTCTTATGCAGCTCCCTGTATTTAGTCCACATAAAATACCGGTAAGAAAGGAAATACTGTTTCTAGAAAAGAGAAAAACAAGAAAGGCTAGAACGGGAACGAAGACAGGGAATGGAAAACGCTGGAAAATAAACGCGAAAGCAAATAAATATAGTCAGCTAAAATGGAAAATGTAGAAACGAGAACCAGAGAGAACAGTAAATGAAACAGAGAACACTAAAAAGTGAATACATGCTGTGGAAAACTCCAAAGGAAGTGAAAATGAAATTCAGTGTCATGAAAAAGAAAACACGTAAACTAAATCCCGGAATGAGGTAAATATTAAGTACTGAGGCAGGGGAAGGGAAACTCTGAAAGAAAGAGCAAATACCCGCAAAGAAGATAGAAAAAAAGGAAACATACAAAGCAAACCCAGAAAGAAATAGACAAGTAAAAGACACACGCGAAAAATATATGCAGGAAACGATATCATGTAAATCGTTAGTCTCGTAAGGAAAATATGATTTAAAAAAAAAAAAAAAAAAAAATGAAACGAACACAAACCAAAGAAGATCCCCGAGATAAAAGGGCAGACTGTAGAGAAAAAAGACAAGAGAGCGAAAAAAAATCGAAGAAAGACCAGTAAAAGGAAAAAAAAATAAAGATAACGTGAAAGCCAGAAAAGAGAAAGTCCAAATAAAAGAGATAAAGTGAGAAGGAAGCCACACACTACCCTCGCCTGGCCATTGAGAGTGTGTCTGGTGGCCCCTTCACCCTAATGGACCCTGTTCCACCATCCACCTGGTCAAGTATTCGTAAATTATCTTTGGCATTTCTTACGACGAGGATATATATATATATATATATATATATATATATATATATATATATATATAGCGAAATCATACACACTTTACATTCCTTATCAGATGTACGAGACAGTATATCAACAAATAACTAGTAACGTTTGTGGGGAAAAAAAACATTAGGCTACTCTTGTTAGTAGGGAGTAAGGCAGTGGACCTCACTAATAGCATCTTTTAGATCCTCCTCCTCCTCCTTCTCCTCCTCCTCCTCCCAGTTCACCGCTTCATTACGAGAGGTCTCCGTTAAGCTGGAGAATCATCTGGCGCTAAACAAAACGAATAACCTCATCGCTCCGAGGATTTTCCCATAAACTGAATAAGATTTGGCGTTAGTAGCACACAATCACATCTCCGTAATAGGAGGATTAAATCGCATTTGTTTCACACCCATTCACAATTATATATATATACAGTATATATATATATATATAAACGACCTGGTAGCCAATATAAACTACAAAATATGCCTTCGTGCTGTAGGCGTTAGGAAAGGACTATCGTAATGGAGAATCAAAGTCTTTTCCCATACAGTAATTTCTTTCTTTTCTGCCCCTGCGTTGCATCCATCTACAGCTCACTGCCATCCTATTACCTTCTGTCAAACGGGATTCATCTATTCTCTAACCCCAGCTTTTTTACATCTAAGAATCCCTACCGTGATCATAATTTCTGACGGTTACTTTATGGAGTTTCTCAATATATATATATATATATATATATATATATATATATATATATATATATATATATATATATATATATATAGATAGATAGATAGATAGATAGATAGATACATAGATATCCCACCATAATTATTGTAGTAATAACTCCCACGCCAGCCTTAACCATTTCACAGCGAAACGTTTTGTTACCAATTTAGGTGAGGTTTTTGGAACTGGAGAGATAAGTACCTGTTATAAGTTGGAAGAAAAACGTGCAGAGAGCAAGATGGAAGTGGAAAAATACATAATCGGATTGAAGGCTTCACATTTTCACCGTAGGCTTTTCGTTTACTAATACAGCTCTGATATCCTTGCCTTTCAAAAAAAATAAAAATAAAAGCTCTGAAAAAAATTATATAGATAGACAGATAGATACATAGATATGTAGGTAGATGGATATAGACAGATAGATATACAGACAGATAGATATAGAGTTTTTTCAGAGCTTTCTATCTATCTATCTATTGCCAGACGCCTCAATCCCGTTTGGGGTGGCCACAAACAAATCGCCTCCAAGTCGCCCTGTCCCCCGCCATTTCACTGCCCTGCTCCCAACTCACCCCCCCCTCTCTCATATACCTCTCCACCCCATCCCTCCATCTCATCCTCGGCCTCCCCCTCCCTCTTCCCCCCTCCCTCTTCCCCCCTCCACCTCACTCACATACACTCTCTTCGTCAGTCTTTCACCCTCCATCCTCTCAACATGGACAAACCACCTCAGTGTGTTCCTCATAACGCGTCCTATTACCTCCACATCAACATCACAACGCTCCTTTATATCCTCATTCGTCAGCCTGTCTCTCCATGTGACTCCACAGGCTCCTCTTAAATAACTCATTTCCACTGCTCTCACTCTTGACTTGTGTCCTTCCAACAACGTCCAAGCTTCACTTCCGTACGTTAGAGTTGGTATCACAATACTGTCATGTAGTAACTTTTTCACTTCCATGCTCACTTCCCTGTTTCTTATCACTGCTTTCAAAGAACCAGCACCCTTTCTTCCCTGTTGTACCCTTTCAAGCACTTCACCCTCCAAACCTCCATCCTTACTCATCACACTACCCAAGTACTTAAGCGTACTCAAATTTTCCAATCCCTCACCATCCAACCTCGCTGGACATTCACTGACTTCACCTCTCTCAAAGACCATCACTTTACTCTTCCCTACATTCACCTTTAGATTCCGTTTCTTACACACTCTCTCAAACTCATCCACCAAGCCTTGCAGCTCCCCTTCGTCTTCACTCAACAACACAGTATCATCTGCAAACAACAGTACAGGGAGTTTCCAAACACTATCCTCTCTCACCAGGGCCACTCCAACATCCACTACCCTAGCTTGTATCTCTCATTTACTACCCCATCCATGTACAGATTGAACAACCATGGAGACATGACACATCCCTGTTTCAACCCAACCTTCAAAGAGAAAAATTCACTTAGTTCACCATCCACATGCACTACAGCCTTCGCACCATCGTACATACTCTTCACAGCATTCAACAACTTCCCAGCTACTCCATATATTCTTAACACTTTCCACAATCCTTGTCTATCCACCCTGTCATATGCTTTCTCCAAATCCATGAAAGCCGCATACAACTTCTTTCCCTTCTCTAGAAACTTTTCCACTAAAAATCTAAGAATGAATATCTGATCTACACAACCTCTTCCCTTCCTAAAGCCTCCCTGTTCTTCTCCAACTAATTTCTCTGTTCTTTCTCTAACTCTGTCAATAAGTATCCTACCATACACTTTTCCTATTATACTAAGAAGACAAATGCCCCTATGATTACCACACACTTCTTTTTCCCCTTTTCCTTTGTACAAGGGAATAATTATCCCTGACTTCCAATCCTCCGGGACTCTACCTTCCTCCCAGGCCAATCTGCACATCTTCCACATCCATTCTACTACTATCTCTCCCCCATGCTTCAGCATTTCACCACACACTCCATCAATTCCTGGGACTTTCCCCGATTTAACTTTCTTCATTGCTTCCACAACTTCTATCCTACAGATTTCTTCATGTCTTGTCACCTCCCTCCTTCTCCCAGCCATTCCCCAGCCACTTATACCCGCATTACTTCCATCCTCTACGTTCAACAAATCCTTAAAGTGTTCTCTCCATCTGCTCACTTTTTCTCCCTTCTCCACTAGTAATCTACCATTTTTACCTTTCACTCCCCTGCTAACTTCACTTCCACCCTGTCTTACTCTTTTCACCTCTTTCCAGAACATTTTCTTACAGTCCCTCCACTTTACACTCAAATTCCTCCCAAAATCCTCATCTACTCTCTTCTTACTCTCTCTTACTAATCTTTTCACCTCTCTCTTTCTTTCTACATATAACTATCTCTTCCGCCTCTCAACTTCTTCCACGCCCCTATTTCTCATCCATTCATTTCAGAGCTTTCAAGTTATATTATATATATATATATATATATATATATATATATATATATATATATAATATAACTTGAAAGCTCTGAAAACTCTCTCTCTCTCTCTCTCCATATATATATATATATATATATATATATATATATATATATATATATATATATATAAATATATATATATTACTGATCTATAGTCTTATATATTCTAGAAACCCACATCCAGTACTCACTTGCCCTTACCAATACAATTTTCTCACAGAAAGTTTCCTTACTTACCCTGGAAGTTCTGTCTTTGTAGTTTGAAATAATACTCGATGTTATAAAATATCTACACACCTACAGTTCGTACTCTTTTGCTGACCCTACTGAGTAACCACATCCTCCTTCCCGTTATCAAGGCTTACCCTGTTTAACCTGTTAGTTTAAGTAGATACTGGCTAAAGAAAGTTTGGAATGTTCAAAACTGCAGTTGGTACTTTTCTTGTTCTCCGTGTAGTCACGCCATTTTCCCAATTACCAGGCTTCCCTTCACAACCATGGGATTGGAATCTTTTTTTTTTTTTTTTTTTTTTTTTTTTTTTTTTTAGCGGGGTATGTGCAAGTTACCAATTTTTTCAAAACCCATTTCAGGACTCTATCTTCTACCACCCCGTCCTTTCCCTTACCAGAACTTCTCTGTCCAACCTGCAAATTTACATTCCTTTTTTCCAAATACAGTACAAGTTGGTACAGCTCCCCAAAATTGTACAAACCCACAGTATGTACTCATTTATTCTATGTCACCCGAGAGCCACATTGTCATTCTCATTGCCAACGAATCTGATTATTGTAGGCCTATATGGTTATTATTTTTCAACGTACCAGTAAGTATGCAAGGTTCCAAAATTGTCCACATAAAACCAAGTTATATCTTTTAGTCACTCTATTACCACATTGTTTTAATCTATTTCTAATCCCTGTCTTCCGTGAGATTTCTGTATATATATATATATATATATATATATATATATATATATAGAGAGAGAGAGAGAGAGAGAGAGAGAGAGAGAGAGACTTCAGGGCCTATCCCCAAGTCCCAATAGTCCTCCTTGGGGCCCAGTAGTCCTCTTACACCTTCACATGTCACCACTTCGGTGCTAACACCCACTGTCCATATTGATTACATGCTAGGGCTGTCTCATACAGGACTGGTGTACTGGTATTAGCGGGGGTATTTTTACGACATGTCTGCGTGTCTTCTGGTAGATCAGTAAAGTCTGCTTTTGTGAAATTCAAATCCACAAACTGTTCCCTGCCCCAGCCGGGATTCGAACTTGGGTCCATCAGGACTGCAGGCCAACTCTCTACCGGTTCAGCCACCGCCTCTCTCATTAGTTTATTAATAGTAAAAAAAAAAAAAACAGACATTGCACGTACTGTTGCACACCTTATGATTACATCGATGAAACCGGTACCAAAACATACCTCTTCAGACGTGTGTGTGTGTGTGTGTGTGTGTGTGTGTGTGTGTGTGTGTGTGTGTGTGTGTGTGAAGATCCCCCCCCAAAAAAAAAAATCCACACGCTCCAGGTATTCTTTAGGTCACCCTGGAATCACATTGTCCATTGTCCATACATTTACTTAACCTTCCTTTGTCGCCTATGCGAACTTGGTAAGCTGCTGTACTCACGCAGTTGCAAGCGCTGGTTCGAATCCTCTTCCCCCCTGGGGGTAGGGGGGTTTCAAGAATACTCCCCCAGTATCCCTGCTTGTCGTACGAGGCGACTAAAAGGGTTGGTGGTGGGTAAGTGCCCCACCCTGTAAAAAGAACTAACTAAAAAAGCGAACAAAGCGCCTCGGACCCAGACGGACCATACATTGACGACTAAGGAACGGACGAAGGACATTCTTAGGGTGGGAACGTGGAATGTGAGAGGAGTGAATGATGAAGTGAAAGAGAGAGAGATTGTTCAGGTGCTTGAGGATGCAAAAGTGGATATATGTGGATTGACTGAAACTAAATGGAAGGTGAAAGGGTGAGAGAGTGGGAATATGGTTTAGGTATATGTGCGGGAGTCAATGAAAATGAGAGGGCAAGAGAGGGAGTATGTTTGATGATAAGCAAGAAGTGGAAGGAGAATATAAGAGAGTATGAAACAGTGGGTGCAAGGATTGTATGGGTGAGGATGAAAGTAGGTATACAAGCGTGGACGATTGTATGTGTGTATGCCCCGACAGAGGATCGAGTGGCAAGAGTGAAAGATGAGTTTTGGGCTAGTGTAGAAGCGTGTATGGACAAGTTTGAGAGGAGCGAGAGAGTGCTGTTGATTGGAGACATGAATGGCAAAGTTGGGAATGTACGAGTGGATGGAGTGGTTGGTCAGTGGGGTGTGCCAGCTGATGTAGATGGGAATGGAAGTGCATTGGTGGACATCTGTGCTTGTAAGGGGTTGGCAATAGCCAACACCTACTTTCGGCATAAGATGATCCACCGTTATACATGGAGAGTAATGAGGAGGATGGATGGTGAACTTGTTGAACGAAAGGCAATGATAGACTACGTGTGTGTGGATGAGCGAATGAGAAGACAAGTGTTGGATGCAAGAGTGTGGAGAGGGTGGGGGAATGGAGTCTCGGACCATCACTTAGTGATGGCCAAGGTAGAGCTGCAAAGAAAGTGGTTGAGGAGACGAAGGGGAAGACAGGAGGAAGCAACTCCTGTGAGAAGAGTGGAGAAATTGCAAGACAGTGAGAAAATGACAGAGTATAAGAGCATAGTGGAAGAAAGACTGGGAAGGTATGAGCTAGAGCAGATGGAAGGGGTGGAAGATGTATGTAAGATATTCACGGAAGAGATAGGCGCAGCGTGTGAGGCGGTTTGTGGAGTGAGGGGGAGATGCAAGGGTGTGCAAGGGACAGCATGGTGGATTGATGAGGTGAAACGAGCTGTGGAACAAAAGAAGAAGGCATATAGTGAACGGTTAGCGAGTACTCGTAGAGGTAGGGGAGAAGATGAGAGAAAGAAGAGAGAGGTATATGTGAGCAGGAGAAGGGAGGTTAAGAGACTGGTGAAGGAGAGTAAAAAGAAAGTGGATGAAGAGTTTGGGAGGAATCTGAGTGTGAAATGGAGGGAGAGTAAGAAATTGTTTTGGAAGGAGGTAAAGAAAGTAAGGCAGTGTGAAAGGGGAAATAGTAGGGGAGTGAAAGATAGGAATAATAGATTGTTGGTGGAGAAGAGAGAGAAATTGAGGAGATGGAAAGAGCACTTTGAGGATTTGCTGAATGTGGAGAGTGAGAACAGTGCGAGTATAAGTGGTTGGGGAATGGCTGGGAGAAGAAGAGATGAGAGGAGGGAGGAAGAGATCAGTAGGGCGGAAGTAGTGGAAGCGATGAAGAATATTAAGTTAGGAAAGGCCCCAGGAATTGATGGAGTGTGTGGTGAAATGCTTAGGTATGGGGGTGAGATTGTTGTGGAGTGGATATGGAAGTTGTGTAGATTGGCTTGGGAAGAGGGAAGGGTTCCAGAGGACTGGAAATCAGGTATAATTGTTCCTTTATACAAAGGAAAAGGGGAGAGAGAAGTATGTGGTAACCATAGGGGTATTTGCCTACTTAGTGTGACTGGTAAAATATGTGGTAGAATACTCATTGATAGGGTTAGGCATATGACAGAGGAGCTAGTTGGAGAAGAACAAGGGTGATTTAGGAAGGGAAAAGGGTGTGTATATCAGATATTTGTTCCAAGATGTTTAGTGGAGAAGTATCTAGAGAAGGGAAGGAAAGTGTATGCTGCCTTCATGGACTTAGAGAAAGCTTATGACAGAATAGATAGGCAAGGTATGTGGAAGGTATTAAGAATATATGGAGTGGAGGGGAAATTGTTGAGTGCTGTGAAGAGTATGTACGAGGGAGCTAGGGCTACGGTGCAAATGGATGGTGAGCTGAGTGAGTTCTTTGATCTCAGTGTGGGACTGAAACAGGGTTGTGTGATGTCTCCATGGCTGTTTAATATATACATGGATGGGGTTGTAAAGTAGGTGCAGGGTAGGGCAGTGGATGAGGGGGTGGCTCTAATGAATGAGGGTGAGATTTGGAAGCTTCCGGTGTTGCTGTTTGCTGATGATACAGTGCTGTTGAGTGAAGATGAATGGGAGTTGCAAGGTTTGGTGAATGAATTTGGGACAGTGTGTAGGAGGAGGAATCTGAAAGTTAATGTAAACAAAAGTAAAGTTATGGTGTTTGAGAGGAATGAAGTCACAGAGTGTGCAGTGAGGTTGGATGGTGAGAATATGGAGAATGTGAGTGCATTCAAGTACTTGGGTAGTGTGATGAGTAAGGATGTAACTTTGGGGGATGAAGTGCATGAAAGGGTACAGCAGGGAAGGAAGGTTGTTGGTACACTGAGAGCAGTGATGAGAAATAGGGAGGTGAGTATGGAAGTTAAGAAGTCACTGCATGATAGTATTGTGATCCCTACCTTGACGTATGGAAGCGAGGCATGGACCTTACAAGAGGGGAACAAGACAAGAGTGAGAGCAGTGGAAATGAGTTACTTGAGAGGAGCATGTGGAGTGACGTGGAGGGACGGGTTGACGAATGAAGAAGTGAAGGAACGCTGTGGGGTGGATGTGGATGTGGTTGAGAAGATTAGGAGAAATACACTGAGGTGGTTTGGACATGTGGAGAGAATGGAGACTGAAAGACTGACTAAGAGGGTGTATGTGGGTGAGGTGGGGGGAGGGAGAGGGAGAGGTAGACCGAGGATGAGGTGGAGGGATGGAGTTGAGAGGTATATGAGGGAGGGGGGGGTGAGTTGGGGGGAGGGTAGTCGGATGGTGGGTGACAGAGCGACTTGGAGGCGTTTTGTCTGCGGCCACCCTCTGCGGGATTAGGGCGTTGGGCTATAGATAGATAGATAGATAGATTATTATTATTAATAATAATAATAATAATAATAATAATATTATTATTATTATTATTATTATTACTCATGATATGTGGTACTTCAGTTTTTTGCAAAGCTTCTGCGAGTACTCATTTGCTCGTCAAGCCACATCGTCCAACTCTTTAGCAAAACTTTGCTTGTCCGTCGTAGGAATTCATTAGTATTTTCTTATTAAGATACATAAAATCCCCAAAACGTCAAAAATCAATAGTAAGTTTAATCACTGTACTTTTTTTTTCCCTTAAGACGTTACTTTAGAAAACTTCACAAATTTATTCCAGGTACTTTTTTGTTTGCTTAATAAACACATCGACATTCAACTTGTCATAACATTTTCTGTCGTGCCTGAATTATAAAGCACCGTATAGTACATTTTTTTTTTCCTACTTTCGTAAATAAAATTTTGTTCCAAAAAATTCCACAAGCTCACTCCTGAATTGTACCTATTTGCTCACCCTGTAATTACATCACCGTTATCACCAAAATTTTCTCTGTGCAGCTTGGGAATTTAATCAGGATAACTTTATTTATTTATTTTTTTTTTTTTATTTTTTTTTTTTTTTTGCTCTACAGTATATGGTATGGTACATTCTCCCACAAACTGCACAGCCTCACTCTTGGTACTCCTTGGCCCTCTCCATAACCACACCATTCCATCCCTTTGCCAAACTTTCCCTGTCCCTGCTGCGAGTTTCATCAGCGTTCTGGCATTCAATTTCCCATCGTATGGTCATCGCTGGAGAGACAATATTATAGCCCGAGTGGCTGAACCCCCTTTACCATCCGTCTGCCAATCTCCGCGGCCCTCCTGATTGGATTGGGGCGGCTGACTGTGGCCGGGTAAAGGAGGATTGGGAGTAATGGGGTTGAAGGGAGAGAGAGACTTCTAGGGTCGATTTAAATGTGCGGGAAAAGAGGTCCTTGACTTACTGATGAGTCTCTAGGGGAATGGATGGGATGGCCAGAGGGTTGTGAGTTTATTTTTATCTGGATTTTCGACGTTCTGATTCTCTCTCTCTCTCTCTCTCTCTCTCTCTCTCTCTCGTTTTTCATACTTTCAAGCCATACATAATTAGTCATTTATTAAACTGCCAACCCTGCATAATAAGCGCGCACGCACGCACGCACACGCGCGCGCGCACACACACACACACACACACACACACACACACACACACACACACACACACACACACACACACACACACACACACACAGAAACTTCATGTAGACATCCTTACCAACTGAATGTTATTGTTTACCGACATAGGTAGCCAGGATGGAAAAAAAAATCCTCGATGAAAGAGTCCCAAATTTTACGACGTTGAAGTATTTTTAATTTTCGCTCGAACCAGACGAGTTTTTTCAGCGTAGGAGAGACTGGCTTAACAGGATCGGTTAGATGTTTGTCTTTTTATCCCTTCAGCACAAGGGCGCTTTCATAAGCTAAGAAATTCGTCTGGTGATAGAGTGAAAATCAGACGTTATCGTAGTGAGAAACTGAGGGTTAAATTCTTACGGCGCGAAATCAGGTCTAGATTAAATTCCCTCAATTGAGTTACGCCTTGTTTATGTGTATTATTCCACTACTTCAATACGATTTTATATACCTTAGGAGAGATCCCCCCTTCTAGTGAGGGGTCAATGATCCTGTTTTTTTTTCTTCATCCATGAAATATTCTTTAGTCGTTGGTAGGTAGTCAGAACAAAGTGTAAGTCATCGACCATAAAAAAATAAAGGAAAATCCACCAGGCGTTACTGAATTACTGTTAGTGGACCAAACTTTTCACCACGATGATTATCTTTTATATTATTCATGCTACCCCTGGACGATACTGTATTATTTAAGTAATGAAAGATCTAACATAGAAAGTCGGTGAAGGCCAGCTTAAAATGAAATACATTACGAGTAGATACAAAAACGGAATACAGAATGTGTACCAGGTTGGGAGTGAACATTTTAAAATAATATAAACGCCGACGGGTTGAATGGGTTAATGCCAGCAGTAACATGAAAACTGAGAGATTATTTTAAAAAGATAATCATACCAATTTGCACTCCTGTAAATATGAAAGTTCACTGGCTGCTTATCAGTGAACGCAAAGCCGTCAGGTGATATGTATGAATCATTGCATACTCATGTACGAAATTATATTATGTATTAGCTTATGTGACAATTTATGTGTTCATTTGTGTAAAACTATGACTGTTCTTGGTAATGGATAACTGAGTACACTTTTAATGTCTTCTGTCAGCCTCTTCTTTACGATGTCTGTTTTTAGTGTCCTCTTGATACTACAGTCGATTTAATTTTTCTTTATATATTCACTCCCATCATAAAGATTTAATTTTTCTTTATATATTCACTCATCATAAATATCAGGACCAACTTGCTTAGCCCCGGGCTTCCACCCTCCTCATGAGGCAACGTAGAATTGGATGATGATACATTCACTATGTAGTGAAGGGACTCATGAATGCTTATTCTAATCCTCCAGTTCGAGAAGTCTCCTAAGGTTCGTAAATGGGATTAAATGTAGCAAAGAATAAAATATAGTGACGTCATCACACTATAAGGATTAATGTATGTTTGTGTATCCTAAGTATGTACGTACTTTTGTTAGTTAAACATATCAAGGGTGTTCAAAGCACAGTGACGCCAAGTACGAACTTTGACCTTAACCCATGATCTTGACCTTTGTTCACTATGCACCAAAATCGATTCACATTTTCTCATACCTACACGCAGTATATATATATATATATATATATATATATATATATATATATATATATATATATATATATATATATATATATATATATATATATATATATATATATATATAATGAATACTCCAAGTGATGTAGATAAGATCAAAATCGGATCAGTCATTCATGAGATAACGCCGCGCCATTAACTATTAACAGGACAGCCAGTCAAAGGATAACTTTCACATGCTTCGTGCTTTGTCATATTGTTAAATAGTCAAAATGTTTGGGTACTGCACCACGTGTCTCTAATTTAAAACGACGCGGGTTCAATTGAAGGCATCATCATCTTCCTGGTGGGGTTAAGGGTCATATTCTAAAGGAGATTTTGAAGCACATGCTTCGTAGCGATTTATTCAGCACATTACGCCTCGATATCCTCTCCCGTGTTAGAGACTCAGAGTCGATATTAAAACGATATAAATAGCACAACAGAATATGCAAGTGTCCTATCCAAAGTAAATAGCGAAGGACAGAGTGTTACGAGGCCTCCTGTGCCGCCCAAAATGCAGCCCTTATAGTTTGAATAATTGTTTGCCTCGAGTATTTGTTTACCTCGAGAATTTGTTTACCTCATGTATTTATTTGCCTTGAGTACGTACGCTATTTCTTTACTCGAATAATTGTTTGCTTCGAATATTTGTTTGCCTTGAGTAGTCGACTTGTTTGCAATGATTGTTCATTTGCCTCGAGTAGGCTATTTGTTTCCCTCGAGTATTTGTTTCCGTCGAGTAGGCTGTTTGTTTGCCTCAAGTTGGCTATTGGTTTGCCCCGAGTACTTCTTTGCCCCGCATATTCGTTTGTCCCGCGTATTCGTTTGCCCCGAGCATTTGTTTGTCTCGAGTATTTGTTTGTCTTGAGTATTTGTTTGTCTTGAGTATTTGTTTGTCTTGAGTATTTGTTTGTCTTGAGTATTTGTTTGTCTCGAGTATTTGTTTGTCTCGGGTATTTGTTTGTCTTGAGTATTTGTTTGTCTCGGGTATTTGTATGTCTCGAGTATTTCTTTATCTCGAGCATTTGTTTGCCTCTAATATTTGCCAAGTGTACGTGACTTTTCATACAACGAAGGTGACATCGAAGGCGTCATCATCCTCCTGATGGGGTTAAGGCTCCCCTGTGTTCTCTATCTCCTGTGTTGTCTCCCATCCCATTGATTAGGGTCATAAAGCAGCATGGCCGAGTGCTGAGGCGGCCCCCAGAGCACTGAGCCAAGTGATGGAGGATGCTGGAGCCGGGCTAGGGTGATGCTCTCCCTTGTTTATCACCGCTGCCTCCTCACTCATGCCGCCACCCCCTTCGATATGGATGGTCGGCACTGCATTTACCGGGGCAGGTGAGAGAGAGAGAGAGAGAGAGAGAGAGAGAGAGAGAGAGAGAGAGAGAGAGAAAGCGGGGTAATTTTCAGACTGTATAAATGTAAAATTGAGAGGCTGGGATGGAATCTTACAGTGCTGTATATATCTAGTCCCACGTAAACAGGAATAAATTATAATGTTGATCATCAGTACATAGCTGAGCAGCTGATATTATCCGATATATTTACATAATCTTTTCTTTATATATATATATATATATATATATTTACATAATCTTTTCTTTATATATATATATATATATATATATATATATATATATATATATATATATATATATATACATATATATTTTATCTATATATATATAGAGAGAGAAAGATAAATAGATATATATATGTATATATATATGTATATATATATATATATATATATAGATAAATATATATATATCTATATATATATATATATATATAATATTTAATGTCTTTGATTTTTAATTACATTTCGTTCAACTTACATCAGCGTTGGGTAGGAAGACTGGACAAGTGAAATTATGCACTTGGCTGTTATGTTAAATGACTACAGAGTTTGAACATAAAGCTGTCCATTTTAACTTAGCCCAAAAACGCCATCTCATCATTATGCATGATGAGTTTTAACATACACCTAACGTCAGAATATTATGCTGGTCACAAAAAAGTTCTATGCCAAGGATACACAGCCGTAGTACTGTCATAAATAGCCGTTGGGCTGCAAAAGGACAGTTATCTCCCCTAAGTTACTGCGAACAAATTACAGTAAGTGTATATATCATGACGGAGTCACGAAATGCCTGAGTACGCCAAAGCCATTGACAAGCCTCTCACGAACTAAGCTAGGGGCTGGTACGGAATACTAGGAGGAATTAGCGAAAACGTTGACGCATCTGTTCTTACCTATTTGATGTTCATCTTGCTCATGACGGTGGAATAAGGAAAGCATAAGAGAGAGAGAGAGAAAGAGAAGAGAGAGTTGCACAATTAATATCCTCTGTAAAACAAACCCACATTCCCCGGCGATTTAGGAGGAGGCAATCCAAGAACGCGCAAGAATAGGCTGTGAGAGGCTCTTTGTCAGTCGCACCATCAGAGGCATCCTGGCCCATCTCGCAGGGGCGCGGCCGGGGATGGGAATATACGAGCGCCTCTTCGGTATTCCTGCATACGGCTGCCACATCTAAAGGCGCGGTATCCTTCTCACACATCTGGTAACTTAGGCTCATATTCGTAAAAGCTCCCAACCAACCTTCACAGATAAGTCTCCGTAAGTTGGCTGTTTTCACGTATCATTTTATTCTTGTGTTTTTTCACTTTAGTATTGACACTGAGTTGATGGTGAAGTATTTAGTAGGTGTATGGATGAAGACAAGCATATTTGCTACCAGTCTTAAGGGCAGGTCAAGCTTAGGCGGGTTTATAAATGCGGCGCCAGAGTGGAATCATCGCGCAGCAGGGAGGCCTTGTTTTGGGTTACAGATTTTCCGACGATGCTGGTGGGTTATGTCTGTGTTTGTATTATTCTGTGTGTGTGTGTGTGTGTGTGTGTGTGTGTGTGTGTGTGTGTGTGTTTGTGTATTTGTGTTTATATGTGTTTGTGTTTGTGTTTGTGTGTTTTTGTGCGTGGGTGTGTTTGAATGTGGATGCTTTTGTGTGTGGGGTTTGTGTGTGTGTTTGTGTTTCTGTCTGTGTTTTTTTGTATATATATATATTCGAGTGTGTTTGTGTTTCTGTCTGTGTTTTCGTGTTTATGTATGTTCGAGTGTGTTTTGTATGTTTGTATGTGTTTTTTGTTTGTGTTGTTTGTTTTATTTTTTTTTGTGTGTGTATAAGATAGATAGATATAGACAGATGAAGATATATTGCACACACACACACACACACACACACACACACACACACACTATAAGATATTTGCTTATTTTATTTTTAATCATGGCACTACTAAGGTGGATGAAGATACATAAAACTGTCGCAGTAAGGAACGCTAAAATGTTCCCTCAAAATATAACAAAACGGAGTTGACGGATAAGTCACTATTCAGGTATTGCACGAAGACTAAAGTGTATTAACAGAGCCCACAAGTCGAAAGTCCCGACCTAAGTCTTAAAAAATAATAATAGATAAACAAACAACTGGTATATGTATAGGTCCCGCACGAGGTCTGAAATAAATAAATAAATCATGAGAGTAATTATCGCCCACACATTTTAGATGCCGCAAGAAGGCTAAAACAAATGCAGTAAGTGGATTAATAACGGCTACACATCTTTGGCCTTAGCATGAATCCTTCTATAAATGCAGTAAGCAGGTAAATAGCGCCTACACGATTACAGTAAATGATAAACAGCGATCACACGAATTAGTTCCCGCACTAAGTCCAAAATAAATGAAACAAGAAGCGGTGCCTTGATCTCCGGTAGTCATTTTAGTGCTTATGTATGAACACAACAGGATATCTAGTCAAAGATGTAGCATATCAAATTGGGAATAAATCGAGTGAAAATTTACGATTTTAACCCATTTAATATATTAGGCCCGACCCAAATGGCGCTGACCCCCCTACCGCTAACTGGGGGATGACCCCCCCTTATTTAATGAGGCATGTTGTAGGATGTAGATTTGAAAGATGCACATTTAGGTTTTGGTTTCACGTCGATATGACTAATTTGAAAGGAGTTATGGCGAAGAAAACGATTGCACAAGTCCTCCCCCCCTCCCTTTTTTTTTTTTTTTTTTTTTTTTTTTTTTTTTTTGAGGCCCACAGCCTTATTCTTAGTCCAATTTGGCCCAAAATTTAATCAAGTGATCAAAAGGTCATACCCCATCATCCCTGTAATTTTAGTCAATCGCACCAGTAGTTTTCGCGTAAAGTTGTTAACAGACAGACAAACAAGCAAACAAACAGACAAACCAAGTGAAAATAACACCCGTCCCTGATCCCCTCCAGAGCGGGGACGGGTAATAAATGGATAATCCGTCTCCACACGTTAGTTTCTCCGACAGATGATAAAAATCACGCTCACGTTATAGGCCTCATACGAAGCATAAGATAATGCTGTAAATTGACAAACAGCTTCCTCTTGTCTTAGGTCTTGCAGGAAGTCTAAAATAACGAACTATATAGATAATCAGAGCCCGCGTGTCTTCCAGCAACCCGGCGATCTTGCAGACGCGATTTTTCATGAAACTAAATATTGGCCAGAGAATATAGCATAACGGTCACGGTGGCCCAGGGAGGACTAAGAAAAAAATCGCAGTTCTTTTCATGCTTGAGGAAAGGAAAAAATAGTGGGTCTTTTCGAGCTTTATGTATGGGGACGAGGGAAATCATAGCTCGTGGAAGAAAAAATATATATTTTCACACATCAGGGTGGGCTAAAAAAAAAAACACAGCTATTTTTCTTGTTCAAGGTAGGGAAGAAAAATCATAGCTATTTTTATGCAGCTCTATTTCGTTCTTGAAGAAAGTGGCAATAAATGTAGCTGTTGTCATTCTTGAGATTAGGAAAGCCACTTGCCTTTTTTTTCATACCTGAGTTACTAGAGGCAAAGAATCACAGCTGATATCATTCTTGGGTGTTGGACTTACTGCAGCTGATTTTTTTTATTATTTCATGCTTGAGTATATATATATATATATATATATATATATATATATATTTTCGTGCTTCACCTAGAATGGAAACCGAAGCTGTTTTTCCTGTTTGAGCTAGGTTACTGAAAAACCCTGCCTTACTTCGTGATGGAGCTGGAGGAAAAAAGCTTCCTTCGTTTGAGGTAAAGGGGATATATTTTTGGATCTTTTCACGGTTGAAGGGGGGGAAAATCGCGTCTCTTCTACTTGCGCTAGGGGGGGGGGGGCTTCTGCACTTTTCGTGCTTGAGGTAAGGGGAATTATTTGCATTCTTTTCATCCTGCAGAGG
>NC_137016.1:33790203-33802703 GCF_032717465.1 Coenobita brevimanus | reverse complement strand
TACAGGGGAGGGGATAAAGTTAGAAGAGTCTCAGTATTTTTGTCTGCAACTGTACCTCACGTGCTGGTCAAAACATCTCACAATGAATTTATATACATCACTATTCCACCATTGGTTAAATATCCCAATTAACGGCTGATACACGGACAACCATTCTACATTTATAACTTAAGAGTTCTATACTAAGACCACATACCTGGATCACAGTTCCCCATTCTGTTCTTAAAATTACTCTTACAGGTATTACATAAGAATCGTCTAGAGATAACGAGCGTAAATGAATAAGGATATCATCATTGTGAAGCGGTTAACTTCTGACTTTTTATCATATTTTGGTTGAATGAGATAACTTGTGCTTTATACCCTCCACTTGACAAAGTCAGAGGAGGGTGCTGTTATCACTGGGATCAATAGGTGTGTGTCCGTCCATAGAGCTGAGCGGCATGGCGGCAGGATGGCTGGCCAGACGTAGAGATTTCGTTTCCGGGTCAGAACTCCGAAAGTATTCCTTATAGAGTCATGAAAAATCACATAGATATGCGTCTTTAGTAAACTGGCGCCTTTTGATAGGTGGAATGCTGTCATATATATATATATATATATATATATATATATATATATATATATATATATATATATATATATATATATATATATATACACAGTATATGGAGCCTCTGTGGTACAGTGGTAAACTGTGCGTGTTTTATACTCCAGAACGAGGGTTCGCGCCCCTCCAGGGTAATAAACTTTGGGAGTGTTCTTCAGGCCAAGTACTGCATTGGTGGACACAAGGGGTGCTGTGGTTGAACCAGTGATGCATGCTATAAAATATGCTTGCACCCAGTCGGCTTGCGCGGGCCGATTACACTTGGTTCACAGACTACACACACATCCAAAGCCACTACAATTACACTTAAAAGCACTTCTCACCCTACATACAATCTCTACTAGACAGCCTAAGCCACTTGGTAGAGATACATTGGCTGTATCGTCCCCATTTCGATCGGGATAGGCCGGTTCTGCAGTGGACACTCAAACGGCTGATGAGATGAGACAATAAATATATATATATATATATACAAAATAACTGCAGGAGAAATGAAAGGAGCGAGAGTGAGTACTTTCGTATATTACATCTTCAGACAGAGTGAGACAGAAACGTAAAGGGTAGGGGTCTTTTATGCACACCCGCAGCAGGAAGTGGCACACAGAACAAAGGATGACCTGAATTTTTACCTGCGGCTTAACTTATGGTCACCTGCAGCAGGGAGTGGCACACAACAAAGGATGACCCGAATCTAAAAATCGGCGATGCACAGAACAATAGGTACCTTTCTTTTTTCTTCCTTAGGGATGCACGTGACAAAAAAGGAGGGAGTAGGAGGGGAGGAAAGGGGAGGGGAAGGAGGGGGAAGGTGGAGGGGAGGAGGGGAAGGGGGAAGGGGAGAGGGGGGAGGGAGGAGCAGGAGGAAGACATAAATACTGCTGCTTAACTTAAGACCTAGAGGATTAATGCTAGGTGTGTCCCACACAGGTGTGGTCCCACACAGGTGTGATTACACTACCAGATGACAGGGAACAATCAGCTGTTAGTCTGGGGGATACTGCTTTAAAATTAATTCAGTTAACAATTTTTCACACTTAAAATGACCATAGCTCATGTTTACATTCTTTTCATATGTGTCAGAAAATAGACAAGATTATATTACATTTCATTCATCTAAGCTTTTTGATCTTGCTAGGATCTTAGAGCCTGCCCAGTCAATATGGTGATCATTGGATGCTTTGTGCTAAAATAAACCACTACTCTGTTGGGCTGTCCTTACACTGTATTTATGTTGTGAGATTCTAGTTTCCAAATCATTTCCAGATTGTCCTATGTAAAATTTGTTACAGCTTTTACACAGGATTTTGTAAACAACGCCTGAATTACTGAAAGGGCTGTTCTTGATGAGGGTTTTTTTGATGGTGTTCTCATATTTGTGAACAACATCAAGAAAAAAGTTATTCAGAACATTGGAAAGAAGCTGAAATATCCTCAAAGTATACTAACTCAGTGCCACAATACAGCCAAGAAATGATTCCTTGAAGGGAAAACTAATAGGCCAGATCGCCAGAATATTCAAAGAACCCTTGTCCTTCCCTCCCATGAAAATTTTTTCTTGATGTGATCCTTTGTTCTGTGTGCCACTCCCTGCTGCGGGTGTTCATAAAAGTCCTCTACCCTTTATATGTCTGTCTCACTCTGTCTGAAGTTTTAATATACGAAAGTACTCACTGTTGCTCCTTCCATTTCTCTTGTGGTTATTTTGCATACATATCTTCACGGTGAAGTGAAGTCTCTGCATATATATATATATATATATATATATATATGTGTGTATGTATATATATATATATATATGTATATATATATATATATATATATATATATATATATATATATATATATATATATATATATATATATATATATATATATATATATATATATATATATATATATATATATATATATAAATTCCAGAGATTTCAATGTGACCTGAGCAAGGAATCTGAAGGGCCCAGTTTACGTGTCCTCAAGGCGCTCTTCTTACGCCCACCTTTAAAAGGAAAGATTGGGGAGGAGAGGGGGGCCGTTATGCGCTTGGTTAGGTGTGCAGGGAGGTAGGGGGGTATGTGCTGAGTCAAATGGAGGGTTGCAACAGCGTAGCGTTGCCAAATTGTTTTCCTCCCCATAAACCTTCCACACGACTGACTCACTTTCTTGTCAACAACTCCTCACTAGGTAGTTCTATTTCTGTATTTATTTCGGTCGTTCCTGGAGATATCACATTTCTCTGCTTCTCAGATTGGAAGGGTTTTGTTGTAGTTATTTTGTGTGTGTGTGTGTGTGTGTGTGTGTGTGTGTGTGTGTGAGAGAGAGAGAGAGAGAGAGAGAGAGAGAGAGAGAGAGAGAGAGAGAGAGAGAGAGAGAGAGAGAGGGACAGGCAGACAGAGACAGAGATGTTTTTTTTTTTTTTTTTTTTTCAGTTCAGTCCTATCACCTCCGGTGTTCTACGTGCAGTCAGTTCCTCTTCATCCTACGACCTCCAATCTTCTGCGTGCATTTTCCCCCTGTACGAGCTTTAGTCTCTCGTATGTTGTTTTTTCTTCCTACGACCTCTAGTTTTTTTACCTGCAGTTTTTCCCATACAGATGATCCTTAGTCTCCCACATGGTTTTTCACCTGCCTAAAGCCTCCCTTTTCCTACAGCATTCAATCTGTTGCTTTTTTTCTCTCTTACTTTGAATACCAGTCTTTCAAATGTCTTTGTTCACCTTCCTGTGATCTCCAGTTACACGTGCATTGTTTATCTTTTATCTTGATCAATTCGTATTTGTATAATTTATTGTGTAAAAGATAATTACTTCAAGGATTCGAACTTGTGTCCCTTGTCCTTGCCTAGAAAACCAGATGAGACTTCACTTCCCGGGTCGCACCACAATTCTACATTTTTATCCATCCAGTCTTCTGGGTTTTTGTTGCCGTGTCAGTATTTGGAGACAGAATGCTATAAATATTGCAGGTTACTGTATAAAGGAGTATATAACTTGTATACGATATTCGGTGGTATACTGGATGCTTGCTGACATTAACTTTTTAAATGTACGAGTACGCAAGGCATGGGACAGATGCCTTGTCTTTGGTTTCGTGAGACCTAAGCAAAATAATATATATATATATATGTATATATATATATATATATATATATATATATATATATATATATATATATATATATATTACAATTTTTAATTACTGCTGTGGGAAAATCTAACATATTACTAACCGATGCTTGTGTTACCCTCATTTAAAAACAAAAATGTTATAATTCAATTTAACTTTCCAGTAATAAAATTTAAAACCTTAGCTTCGTATACTGGGCTGAAATATGTTCATATACAAAAATAAATAGAACGAAACCGCATCATAGATACAGCCAAAGTGATCAGGAAAGGAGAGAGAGAGAGAGAGAGAGAGAGAGAGAGAGAGAGAGAGAGAGAGAGAGAGAAGGTAGGTGAGTATGGTGTAGAAAGTTAATCTATAAAAAAAAAAAAAATACAATAGGTGAGGTAAGGCATTTGAAAGTTAATTTACACAAAGGCATGAATTGCCAGCAGTGTCTGGAAAACACGCTCTTCTTGGTGTTATATTTCACGATTTCATGATCTCGTATAACTTTCAAGACAGCGTGTAATGAATGTAAATTCCACAGAACGGAGAGGACTAGAGGAAGGGCAAAAATGAGGAGCTAATAATGTGGGTGGAGAAAGGGAAAGTCTTAGAACAAATATGAGATACGATAAAGGTATAGGGCAGACTTTAGAGAGAGAGAGAGAACGATAAATGTATAGGGCAGATGTTAGAGAGAAAGAGAGAGAGAGAGAGAGAGCAACTACGAGTTAGAAAATGGGCTGCCAAGGGTTGGTTACACTCACGTACACAACCATATTGCCACCTTACTAGAACACCACAGTTAATATACTGTATTATCCTTTATTCCCATATACGCCTAACTGCTACAGAAAACGAGGTGATATCGTAAGTCTAGGCTCTTGGGTAGTGGACCCCAACCTTTTGCAGGCTTCGGGCCACATTTACCTATGTTTATATACAGTAGTGGAGGGCGCCAGAAAAAAAAAATGAAATTCACACACACACACACACACACACACACACACACACACACACACACACACACACACCATTCGGCAAAAGCGACCATGCAGTACTAAATTGCAACTTCAGGATAGCATATGTACATAGTTAACAGCAATGGAAGTTACAAAAAGAGCCTAAACTATAAAAAGGGAAACTATCATGACCTAAAGAAGTACTTCTTAGAAACTGATTGGGGAAAGGAACTTAGAGGACAAGATTTAAATGCTATATATAAAAAATTCTGTGAACTTTATGAAATAGGAGTCCAGAAGTACATCCCACAGCACAAAGAAGCAGAAAAGAAAATAAAGAAATGGTGCAATACAGAATGTAAAAAAACAAAATTAAAAAGAGATTTGTTGTGGAATAGATAAAGATGACACAATCGTGAAAGGGCATATAATAATTACAAACAGGCAAGAAATGATTATACAAGAATAAGGAGGGAAGCCCAAAAACAGTTTGAGGAGGATACCATAAATAAAAGAAGTGATCAACACAAGCTATTTTACAGCTACATCAGAAGCAAAACCAAAGTAAAGGATAAGATACAATCCTTTACGGACGAGGGAATCAGCTATACACAAGAGAAGGATATTTGTGAAGCACTAAACAAGAAATTCTAATCAGTTTTTACAGAGGAAAAAAAATTTGAGAGGGATTATGTGGAACATGCATGTCCACACATACTACCAGATATACAAACATCAGAAAAAGTAATACAGGAGGAGCTAAGTAAATTAGACAAAGGAAAAGCAAATGGTCCTGGTGAAATTTCATGTTGGGTACTATGTGAATGTGCAAAGGAGTTAAGTAAACCATTATTTTTAATTTTCAAGAAATCCTTGAGTCAAGGTAAACTACCTGATATTTGGAAGAAAGCAAACATTGTTCCCCTATTGAAGAAAGGGAATAGACAAAATCCACTCAACTACCGACCAGTATCACTAACCAGTGTTGTAAGCAAGGTATTAGAAAAGCTTATAAGAAAAGCTTGGGTAAATCATCTAGAAGAACACAATATGATAACAGAAAGACAGTTTGGTTTCAGAAAAGGAAAATCATGTGTTACTAATCTGTTGAGCTACTATGACAGAGTAACAGAAACATTACAGGGAAGAGAAGGATGGGTGGACAGTATCTATTTAGATTTCAAGAAAACATTTGACACAGTACCACATCAAAGACTTTTATGGAAACTGTACCATCAAGGAGGAATTCGAGGCAAACTGTATTGTTGGATGCAAGATTTTCTCACAAGAAGAGAAACGAGAACAGTACTAAGGGGAAATTACTCATCATGGAAAGAAGTGACTAGTGGAGTACCACAGGGCTCAATGCTAGTACCAATCATGTTTTTAGTGTATATAAATGATATAGACAGTAACACTGGAAATTAAAGCTATCTAAATATGTTTGCAGATGATGCAAAAATACAAAGGAGAATTACTGACACAGACTCAAAAAGAGCTACAAGAAGAATTAAATAAACTTCATGAATGGAGTAATACATGGCAAATGGAATTCAATGTGGACAAGTGGCATGTAATCAAGTTTGGTAAAAAGTGGAAAAAGACCTGATTGGGATTATACGTTAGGAAATAAAATCTTACACACATCAGAAAGAGAGAAGGACCTAGGTGTGATTATCAGTAACATACTATCTCCGGATGACCACATCAATGAGAAGGTACGGAACATGTATACACTGCTCGCAAATATGAGAATAGCATTCACATACATAAATGAAGACTGTTAAGAAAGATAATAACATCATTCATCAGACCAACCCTGGAGTATGCATCAGTAATCTGGAGTCCTCATCTCAAAAAACACATAGACAAGATTGAAAAAGTTCAAAGGGCCGCAACAAGATGGGTTTACCGTACCAAGCTTAAGGGATCTAAGCTACAAAGAAAGGCTAAATAAACTGAATCTACCAACACTACAGGAGAGAAGGAAAAGAGGTGACATGATTATGCTATATAAATGCATATCAGGGAAGGAGAAAATAGACATAAATGATTACTTAATCTATGGGGAAGCATCAGCAAGAGGACACTGCAAAAAACTGCATAAGAAGAGAGGTGATAAAGACGTAAGGAAATTTAGTTTCCCAAATAGAGCAATTGATCAATGGAATGCACTACCGAATGAAATAGTGTGTGCCAAAACAATTCACAGTTTTAAGGATATGTACAATAAATATGGTTTAAGACACGGGACAGCATGAGCTTGACTCATCCCTGTAAATATACAATTAGGTAAGAACAATTTGGTAAGAACACACACACACACACACACACACACACACACACACACACACACACACACACACACACACACACACACACACACACACACACACACACACACACACACACACACACACACACACACGTCTATTTATCTATCTGTCTAAATACTGGAGAGAGAGAGAGAGAGAGAGAGAGAGAGAGAGAGATTTGTATATATATCTATCCTTCATCTAATCCTATATTGCCCCCATGAGGAGCGTAGGAGCCCGGGGTTAGGCAAGTTGGTACTGACATTTAAGATGAAAGTGACCAGTGACACTCATCCCTGAGTTGCATTACGTGAGCAATAAACCCCAACCACTCCTTGGATATAAACCTTCATCTGCTCATTCCGATTGGAGCGCCGTAATTACCCACTAGACCACCAGGCGCTAAAATTTGGTTATTTGGTTACCACCCAGCATAGTAAATGGTTTCCTGGTGTACAGGAAACCATTAGGCTTGTCACTCAGTGTGAAGTCACCCACAGGCAGATGGAAGAGGAAAGAATGAAGGAAAGAATGACAGAAGAGGGAGTGTAAAGTCACCCATAGGCAGAAGGACGAGGAAAGAATGAAGGAAAGAAAAAGGATGGAAAGAAAGAAGGATGGAGGAGAGGATAGGGCAGACACCCGAGATTACATATATATATATATATATATATATATATATATATATATATATATATATATATATATATATATATATATATATATATATATATATATATATATATATATATATATATATATATATATATATATATGTATGTATATCTGTCTATATATCTATCTGTCTATCTGTCTATATAGATAGACATCCATATCTCTCTCTCTCTCTCTCTCTGTATATATATATATATATATACATATATATATATATAGATAGATATAACTCTGAGAAAGAATGACAAATACATAAGTTTCCAAGGCACCCCGCGGTCTCCATAATAGGCTTCGCAGACGCCATGGCGCCTGTGGACTACAGGTTAGGAACCACTGCTCTAGGGTCTCCCGCTAGCCCGCAGTATAGCCAAGTTGGCCAGCATGCTCTCCAATACAAGTTCCTCTAACTGTCAACACCAGACTACATGCATATCACACTCTATACTTCCCATTCAAAGTTTTACTAAAAAATGGTGACCTATCACCAAGCCTAGGGGACCATCAAAGCCCCTACTATCCACCACTCTCCCGGTGACGACCAGGCGAGATGCCTGGTACCACTGTCCGACTCCTTCTTCATTTCTGCAACATTCGCGGCCTTTCCTCTAACTTTCTCACCAACTCTCCTCCTCTAAACCTGATCTCTTCTTCCTCACTGAGGCTCAATAATCTGAGACGAGAGACAGCAAACCCTTCTCTGTATCCTCCTACTTTCTCTATACTCATATCAAAGTCAAAGGTGGCTTTTGTGTATATGTATGCAACAAGATATCTTGCTCTCGTGTTTCTGAACTTAAAACTTCTGAATTTTCTCCTCTCTGGCTTCAGATATTCTGTTATTCTCTGACTAAATATATCTGAATCGTTTACTTATCTTCAAATTCTACTGACTATGAAAAATTCTTTGACTATCTTTCTGAGATGAAGCACATCCAGTAAGTTTCTCCTTTCTCTGAAATCCGCATTGTAGAAGATTTCAATGTTCACCACCACTTTTGGCTCTCCTCTCCTTTCACTGATCCACCTGGTGAACAAACTACATCATTTCAATTCCTAATGACCTAGAGCAGCTTGTACAGCACCCTACCTGACCACCTTTAAGAGTGTTCCGGCATACTTGACCTCGTCCTTACAACTAATCCTTCTGCTTACGCTGTTAATCTTTCCTCTCTGTTGGCTTCTCCGATCACACCCTCATCACCATAACCTGTCTTATCTATCCAGTAAGGCCTGTGGACCTCCCCCCCCCCCCCCGCCAAAGAAGCAATGATTGTGGCATTTTGGAGCTGCCGATTGGAAGGCCTTCAGGCAGTACCTCTATGATTTTCCCTGGAATGAATATTGCTTCCATGGTTGAGAGCCATCTGAGTGTGCCTTGCGCTTTACACAGGTTATTCTCCCAGACATGGAGGCATACATTCCTTTCTCATATCCTATGACTAATGCAAGAAAACATTGGTTTATAACGCTTGCTTTAATGCAGTCCACAACAAGGAGAAGACCTAAAAAAGGTACCAGAACCAACCCACCTCTGAATCACATCTCTCTTACGTTTCTGCCAGAAATCGTGCTTCTGTTCTTTGCTCTGCTAAAAATAATTTCATGCGTACTTAATGCTCTGAACTCTGCAAGTCAAATTCTTCCCGCTCCTTCTGGGACCTTGCCAAAAACCTTTCTAACAACTTTACCTCATCATCCTTCCCTTTTCTTTTCCACTCTGATGGCTCTATAGCTATTTCTTCAACTGATAAAACAGAACTCTTCGCTCAGGCTTTCTCCTCCAATTCTACCTTAGAGGATTCTGGTGCTGTTCCTCCATCACTTTCCCCATTTGACTTCCTCATGGCTGACATAATAATGTCTTCAGTTGATGTATTTTCTGCCATCACTGGCCCCAGTACTAACAAAGCATATGGCCCTGATGGAGTCCCTCCTGTTCTCAAGAACTCTGTTTCTGTGCTTACACCATGCATAGGTAAACTCTTTTGCCGTTGTCTGTCAACTTGTGTCTTTCCTTCTTGCTGGAAGTTTGCTCTTATTCAGGCCGTCCCAAAGAAGGGTGACCATTCTCATTCCTCGAACTATTGCCCAATTGGTTTAACATCCTGTGTTTCAAAAGTTTTTGTTTCAATTCGAAACAGAAAAAAATTAAAGCATCTCTCCAATGACAACCGTCTTTCTAATCATCAGTATGGGTTCCGCCAGGGACCTTCCACTAGCGATCTTCTCACCTACCTTTCTGACTCCTAGTCATCCTCTTTTCCAAATTTTGGCGAAAGCTTTGACATTGCACTTGACATCTTAAAGGCATTCTATCGAGTGTGGCATAAATCGTTAATTTCCAAACTGCCCTCTAACAGTTTCTATCCTTCTGTCTGTGCCTTCATTTGTGGCTTTATTTCTGGTCCTTCTTTAGCTGCTGTTGTAGATGGCCACCGTTCTTCTCTTAGAGCTATCAATAGTGGTGTTCCTCAGGGCTCTGTCCTATCACCAACTCTCTTCCTTTTATTCATCAATGGCCTTCTAAGCTGTACATCTAACCATGAATCCACTCGCATGCTGATGTCTTTACCTTAACCTTTCCATTCGTTTTCTGCAACGTCCACCTCAGCAGTTACTTCAACAAACAAGGGATAGGGCTATGGCACACCTGATGTCTGACTTGGCGAATATCTCCAGTTGGGGTAAAAGTAATCTTGTTTTTAATGCGTCAAAACTCAGGTCTTACATCTATCAGACAGACAAAATCTTGAACAAGTACCCTCTAATTTTTTAAAATATCGCGCTCAATCCTGCATCATCATATAATATACTTGGGGTTTCATTCTCTCGGGAATTATCTTGGAGAGATCGTATTACTTCTCTTGTAAAATTTGTTTCTAAGAGATTAGGTGTGCTAAGCCAACTTTGTGCCTTCTTAATCCCTGCAGAGTTGTTGACTTTATGCACTGGTTTTATTCGCCCCTGTGTAGAGTATAACTTTCACGTGTTGGGAGGCTCCTCACATACAGCCCTTCTCAGTAAGGTGGAGTAAAAGGCTTTTCGTCTCATTAACTTTCCTCCTCTTACTGGTTCCCTGCAACCTCTTTCTCTTCGCTGTTCTGTTGCATCTTTATCTCTTTCTTATCGCTGCTTCAGTGGTTACCACTCTTGTGAACTCTGCTTGCATTCCTCCACCACTATGGCGGGCACCCGTCTAGCAACACTCTCTCATCCCTTTTCTGTCCAACTGTGTAATGCAAGAGTTAACAGGTATTCCCAGTCATTCATGTATGCAATAGGTCAACTCTGGAACTGTCTCTCTCTGTCAGCATTTCTTACTGCCAATGATCTCCAGTTTCTCAAACGCAGGGTGTCCAGGCATCTCGAAATGAATGGATCTTGAATTTAGCTCTCTGTTATCTTGTTTTTGCCTTTTCTTGGAAGGAACTAGATAACACCACATAGTAATACCATACCAGAACACCATACCAGATCTGTATGTTAAGAATACAATGTCCTTATTTCTCATTTAGCCTCTATAGATGGGGAGAGACTCAATGTCTTTGGTATCAGTGGCAGTTTATTAAGAAAGTTGACTTATGGTAAACAGAGTTGTAATTAATGGAAAGGAATCAGACCGGATGAATTTTGCAAGTGGCGTGCCTCAAGGTTCCGATATGGGTGCTATACTGTTTCTTATTTATACTGATCATGATGAAGCTTTATGTTGTACTATAACCGAATTAGCTGATGATACGAAGATCGGTAACAGAGTAGATACGCCCGAACAAAAACTGATAATTCAGAGATGATACGCTGCTCAGCTGGGCACAGATATGGCAAATGAACTTTAATACAGACAAATGCGAAGTCCAGAGTATTGGATGTTGCAATGAAGGATGTCGCTAAACGATGAATAATACTCAACTCTCGAATTTTAACCAAGAAAATGATGTAGAATTAATTGTAATAAATTACTCAAAATCACGTTGGCAGTGCACAGAAACAAAAAAGAAAGGTAACAAATTAGTTGTATATATTGGCAGATCATTTGAATTCAAGTAAGAGATTATTCCAACGTCCGCATCTAGAGTGCCGTATTCAGTTTTGATCAGTATATTGCATGAAAGACTAGAGAAATTAGAGGGAGTACAGCCAAGCTTAACAAAAATGATACCCAGGTTACAGAACAATCCGTATGAGGAAAGTTTAAAAGAATTAAGGCTAGTTAACTCGATTAATTCAATTACCGGTATTTAAATTTAATAAAGGATGTGACAATATGGCGGTCGATAAAAGTACCTTTCAGTAGACGTGCCATTTATATATTACTTTCCCTTGTAATTAAATTATTGGTCTGTATACTGTATTATAACATTTTTTCAATCTTTCCTATTAAATTTTCATGGCAGTTTTTGTGTATTACAAAAGTACAGTAATCCTTACTTTACTAAACAACTTTGGCTGGAGAGTTTGGTGAACGAAGTAGGGTGTAGCCTTCCTGTTTTGCTAACTCTGTCTTCGCTTCATAGAATTAAGTATCATAGTCATAGTCTACGCTTAAGAAAAAAAAAATCGAAAGGACCATTAGGTCTGTTGCTGCTTGTTTTTCCCTGTGATACCATGTAGGTGGTATGGTGAGGATATGGGGTTCTGCTGATGTTTAATGCAACCAAGCACTAAGGTCTCACGTACACCACTTAATAACACCATACCAGAATACCATATTCTGAATATAATGTCCATAATTCCCATAAAACCACTGTAATTAGGAATGTGATGTGGGTCACAAAATGACCCTCACTACAACGAAACACTAACATCTCTTGTACACTACATAGCTGCTAA
>NC_137016.1:33700203-33785203 GCF_032717465.1 Coenobita brevimanus | reverse complement strand
TTTCCCTATGTCCGAAATTATTACAAGATTTCCCTCATTAGGTATACACTTGTTTACTCATCATTTACTCTGTCTCTGCTCATTAAGCCAGAGAGTATTCATATTCACACACCGTTTCACTCCTTCCTAAACATTAACAATTAAACTTTGGGTATAACATTTCTGTGAGTTTTCCCGTAAAGACCTTTTTTTTTTTTTTCAATTAAGAATGTAAAGAACTTGTGTTATGTTGTCGAGTAATCTAAGCTCTTACATAAATAATCTGGTCGACGTAGAACGTACATTAATCTTGGGAATCTGACTTTTTTGTGAAAAGCTTGACATGATGCTAATTGAATTTCAACCTAACTTGATACCACCCGTAATAATAATATTTCCTTTAAGGAGTATTTTGAGATTTATTATTTTAAACAGAGTAGGGCTTGGACTCTGAGGTGTAGGTTATTGGATTCTAAATAGGAATCTGCGCCTCAACTAAGAGACATTAAAGAATGCCGTAAGAGCGTGAGGTCATGAGGGATTGATTGCGGGAATGCTACTAAGCCTGGAACACGTTTTTTTTTTTTTTTTAACAAGTACATAAAATGTAGCATCAGTAGGGTTTTTGCTAAAATGAAGTACAGTTTCACTAAAGTGAGGTATCCTGCGTATGAAAATCCTTAGGGAGCTAAAATGATGCCTCAGACGTAGCATCGATAGGATGAAGTACCGTAGGTGTGGAAATCCCTCAAGTGTGACGGACTGATCGGATCTCTCCTAAAGATACTTCTGCATCTAAAAAGTTTTGTAAGCACTGCCGTAGGGGAAAGGGAGGCCACTTGTAAGCTGAACAAAGTATCTGGCCTAAGCAAGAATAATGCAGTCTAAGATTCTCGTGTCGTTCTGTGGAAAGGTAGTTCGGAAGTGGTTCTTATTTGAAGATTCTTATTCAGAGACTACCCTTAACTCTTTGAAGACGGGAAATAGTACTTCTGACGTGAGTCGACCTGTGTGGTGGTAGCTTATAGTGAAACAGTAAATTTGTTATGAAAAGTGATGGCTTATCAGTATTTTTGTATTTTGCTTTATTCAAAGGCTTCTGAGACTGGCGTGAGGCTGCACCTACCCTACCATTGTGCTCGCACTTTACTCTCACCTTCCTTACTGGCACACATATAATTACATATAAAATACATACATGCATACATACATGCAGGTATGTGCGTACGTACGAACGAACGCACATACATTCATGCCATATCACCTCCCCCACACACACCCATACATACACTTGCACGTACGTACGTCTCGCAAGAAACCACTGAAGCAGTCAAGCACAGTTGTATGCATGCACGCCACTGCAGTACATGGAGTTGCCAGGGCAAGACTAGTGAAATGCCGGAAAACGCAAGATGATACCGTAGCATAAAATGACTATCAACAGTTCCTATCGTTGCCAGTATATAGTATATGACATCGCTTTTGTTCAATTTTTGCTGCTATCAAAACTATTTTGCTCAGCTGGGGAGAATAACACAAGAAACTATCATTTCATAGCATGTTATATATATATATATATATATATATATATATATATATATATATATATATATATATATATATATATATATATATATACTACCAGACGATTTCGCTTAGCACAGGAGAATCACACGAGAATCTACCTTTACATAGCATGCTGTTCTTTTTTCGTTATTATGCCAGACGATTTTCTTGAGCTCAAGAGAATTTACGAACATGACTGGTCGGGAAAAGCCGTTATGAGCCCCTTCACTACTCGGGTGTTATCCAAAGCAGAGTAAAGTCGCATTGTAGAAGCATGATGAAGTATATTTGACGTTCTCCTGCTGACGTGGTTAATCTGCATAATATTCCAGGCAGGAGAGTTATGATGAGTATGAAACACGAGACGGCCGTGGGGGACTCATTTTACATCCTGCGAGACCCATTTTTGCTGGATATGACAAGTTCGGGACACATTTATCAAGGATGCCGACGGGCTTTATGTTCCCAGCCGCACGGAACGCAGCGGATCGTACAAGCAGCTAAAGCGCCATTGGCTTTTGTTTCCTGACGAACATCCTTAATCCTTTGCAGCTTAGTTGATGGCCAGATATTACCATATTGGAGGATCGATTTAACTATTAATCAAAGAGATTCATTCCTTTGGGAGTGGCCCAGTTCCGTAAGGTGAAAACAGACCAATTGTAGGTCAATAAAAATTATATATATATATATATATATATATATATATATATGAAAGCTGTTGCATTCCCCTCACAAATGCATCTATGTCTGAATTGTTTCATAATTAAAATGTCTCTAATCGTATAAATAATCTTGCCAGACGTGTAGCTTTCAACATGGTAACAAATTTAAGACCCTTACTTGACCAAGAAAGTAAATTACAGTATCATTACTCATGCTCAAATGCTGTATTGCCTGTGGAGAAATGTAGCCTTTTTTTTTTTTTTTCTTAGAACGTAAAACGGGTTTGAAGTTAATGTAAAATGCTGGTAATAAAGGTCTACGCGAAGTTGTCTCTTGTATCTAGAATTCAACATGATTGCAGTATAAACCACTAACTGCGCCACAGTTTTTTACAGCTTCTGATGATATTACTTACAGCAGATGATTATTGGCTACGCGGTTTTTTAATGTTATGGTATACCACCTGCTTTGTAGCCTCTCGGTGTCAAGGGAAAACAGCAGTATATCCTTTCAGCTCCGAGACGTTTCCATTTCATGACGATTATGCTCAGCTAAGAATAGATTTTTCAAACTGTAGAAGTCGGACATAGCATTAATACACGCCGTCAGTCCGAGAGACGTTTCCCGAGCTGAGGGAGACGTTTCCCGAGTTAAGGAAAATCGTTTGGTGGCAGCAAGAAAAAAACTATATATTGTAGAACGTCACCTGGAGTCGAGGGGTGGGGGAAACATGTGGTATATCTTTTTTTGGACTGCTATGAATGATTAACAAAATATTGTCCCACGCTGTAATATACGACCACACAGTATAAAAAGAATATCGCTGTCATGTATCATCCCAGGTTTTATATTCCTTTTTGTTGTCCAAAGTGTATTTTCTTGCTCAGCATTCATGTTTGTCGCACACTGTCGTTATTTATTTTATACCCTGTTTTTATGTAATTTTTTGTTTTTGTAATTAGTACATTTTTTACGTTTTCTTCCGCATTGCGTTCATGAACATAATCATTTCTTCCATTCCTCATGATTTACTTGTTACATTCCTATATACATTATTGCTCTTTCCTCTGCCCTCCCTTCTTTTACTACACAGTCGTGCTATAGTTTCTCCCCATTTAAAATCAAAATTTTCCTTTCAGATATGTATTATCCTGACTTCTTCCATTATTTTTGTCAGTTTCCATTTCAAGTTTTTGAGTTTTCTACCTCACCTTTTAACATTTTTCTCGTATTCTCATGTTCTCGGACTTATACCAAAGCACACTCAGCTCCTGAAAAATAATAATCCTCATAAATTTCGTATAGTATAACTCGCTCATGATAACCGAAATATATATAATCCCACTGGAAATACGAACTGCCGGATATTACGGACCGTGAGCCTCATACTAACTCAGCTTTTTATATGGAGAGACAGATATACAAACTAGAGAGAGTGACTTATCCATGTCGTTAGCACACTGAGCCGGAGAATATCTTTTACGTGATATTCTTCCTATCTCCTATCGCGTCTATTCAGGTTAGGGTAGATTTTGGAACTGGAAAGGTTAAACAATACTTTATTAAGTAAACCCTTCATCACGAGATACCTTTCTATCTTTCTATCTATAGCCAGTCGCAATAATCCCGTTAGGTGTGGCCGTTTGATTTTGAGAGATCCCTTTCTTAAGTTAAATAATTTGGTAGCAACAAGAGCAAACTAAAAGTACGACCATATTCAGTGGATTAAGATGCTGTTAAGGCCAGTTCCGGACAAGAATATAGCTCCTAATTGTAACTGAATAATTTTGAGACACAATATTCTGAAATAATTGTTGAGATCTGAATATCATAACACTGAGTTTCGAAAGCCTTTGGTCTGTGTTTCGTAGTTATCGTTTTACAGTTACGAAATATATCGATGTTTATGTCCGTAACTGTACGTGGTGCATTAATGACGAAATAGTTTAGGGATACTTAGTTGTGTTTCACTCTTCATTCAAGACGTAATTTTATACCGTACTATACTTACTACAGTAATCTCAGCTTTAGAAAAACTTACTCCCAGCTTTGTTGTTGATGTTAATGTTGTTGCCAAAGACTCATATCGACGTGAACTCGATGGACTGCAGGCTGTAGTTGCCTGTCTTCAGTCAACCGTCCTCCTTTTTAGGGATAGGAAGAGAGTCGAGGGGCCCTTGTATAACCAAACGGTGGCGCTAATTGGAATTTTAGGTCGCTAACACGTGAAGGCGTCCTTTTCTTGAACCATTTATAGCCTGTCTCTCTGTTGCGTGAACAATAAAATATTTTCCAACAAAACATTTTATCCCCGTGATGAAATACGCCCGCACAAAAGAAAAAACATCTTCACCAGCAATTCATTTTCTCTGTGAGGAAATACAACGGCATAAATAAACCGTATTAAACGATACAGGAATCTCGTTTCCTATCGCTCTTTAAACCCTCGTTTTTCCATATTTCCATCCGAATTGTACAAGTAGTTTCTCATGCTTGTTCCTTTTTTTTTATGCAAGGAAGAAGGAACCAAAGGCCAGAAGCCCGCAAACCGTTCCTTCCAAGAAAAAAGAAAAAAAAAAAAGCCAAATTCAAGATCCATTCATTTCGAGATCCCTGGACACACTGCGTTTGAAAGACTGGAGATCATAGGAAGCAGGAAATACAGTCAGAGGGAGACAGTTCCAGAGATGACCTGTTGCATAAATGAAGGACTGGGAGTAGCGGTTAACTCTTGCATTAGTGAGTTGGACAGAAAAGGGATGAGAGTTTGTTGCTATACGGGTTCTACACGCCCGTCGTATAGATGAAAGAATGCAAGCAGACATTTCAGAGGAACAATGACCATTGAAGTAGCGATTGAAGAGAGATAAAGATGCAACAGTGCGGCGAGGAGACAGAGGTTCAAGGGAGCCAGTAAGAGGAGGAGAGCTGATGAGACAAAAAGCCTTTGATTCCACCCTATTGAGAAGAGCTGTATGTGGGGAGCCTTCCCACGCATGAGAGTTGTACCCTACACAGGGGCGAATAAAACCCGTATATAACGTCAACAACTGTGCAGGGGTAAAGAAGGTATGGAGTCGGCTTAGCACACCTAATCTCTTGGAAGCAGATTTTACAAGAGATGTACAGCAAAATGATCTTTGCAAGAAAATTCCCGAGTGAATGAAACCCCAAGCATGTTCAAGGATGATGCAGGATTGAGCTGGATGTTATTAAACATTAGGGGGTACTCCTGTGGAAGATTTTGTCGGGTTGATAGGTGTAAGACCTGAGTCTTTGATGCATCAAAAACAACAGGATTATTTTTACCCCATTCAGACATACGAGCCAAGGCAGACATTAGGTGTGCCATAGCCTCATCCCTTGTCTGTTGAAGTAACTGCTGAGATAGACGTTGCGGGAACCAAATGGAAAGGTGAAGGGTGGAATCATCAGCACACGAGTCGATAGGGTTAGATATACAGCCTAGAAGGTCATTGATGAATATTAGGAAGAGAGTTGGTGATAGGACAGAACCCTGAGGAACCCCACTGTTGATAGATCTAGGAGAAGAACGATGGCCGTCTACAACAACAGCTATAGAACGACCAGAAAGGAAGCTAGAGATGAAGACACAGATAGAAGAATAGAAACCGTAAGAGGGCAGTTTGGAAACTAAATATTTATGCCAGACTCGATCGAAAGCCTTTGAGAGGTAAAGTGCAATGGCAAAGCTTTCGCCAAAGTCCGGAAAAGAGGATGACCAGGAGTCTAAGAGGAAGGTGAGAAAATCGCCAGTGGAGCTTCCCTGATGGAACCCATACTGACGATCAGGAAGAAGGTTGTGATAGGAAAGATGCTTTAAAATTTTTCTGTTAAGAATAGATTCGAAAACTTTTGAAATACAGGATGTTAAAGCAAGTGGACGATAGTTAGAGGATTGGGAATGGTCACCCTTCTTTGGGACTGGCTGAATGAGAGCAAACGTCCAGCAAGAAGGAAAGGTACTAGTTGATAGACAGAGGCAGAAGAGTTTACCTAGGCAGAGTGTAAGCACAGAAGCACAGTTCTTGAGGACAACAGGAGGGACTCCATCAGGTCCATATGCCTTGTTAGTACTGAGGCCAGTGATGGCAGAAAATACATCAACTGAAGAAATTGTAATGTCAGCCATGAGGAAGTCAGAGGGGGGAAGTGATGGAGGAACAGCACCGGAATCGTCAAATGTGGAATTGGAGAGAAAGTCTGAGCAAAGAGATTTGCTTTATCTGTAGAAGAAATAGCTACAGAACCATCAGAGTAGAAATGAGTAGGGAAGGATGATGAGGTAATATTGTTAGAAAGGTTTTTGGCAAGGTGCCAGAAGGAGCGGGAAGAATTCGAGTTGGAGAGCTGAGAGCATTTAGAACGGATGAAATTATTCCTAATAGAGCTAGGAATAGACCTAGCATGATTCTGGGCAGAAACATAAATAATATGTGATTCAGGGGTGGGATGGCTCTGGTACCTTTTATAGGCCCTCTCCTTGTTGCGGACAGCATCAGAACAAGCGTGATTAAACAAAGGCTTTCTTGCATTAGTCAAAGGATATGAGAAGGAAAGGAATGTATGCTTCCCTGCCCGAGAGAAAACCTCCGTAATGCGCAAGGCACACTCAGATGGCTCCTGGCCATGGAAGCAATAATCATTCCAGAGAAAATCGACGAAGTAATGCCTGAAGGCCTCTCAGTCTGCAGCTCGATGGTGCCACAGTCGACGTTTCTTTGGAGGGTCCACAGGTCATACCAGAGCAATAGGACAGGTTAAGGTAATAAGGTTGTGATCCGATGAGCCCGACAGAGAAGAAAAATTAACAATATAAGCAGAAGGATTAGTTGTAAGGAAGAGGTCAAGTATGTTTGAGCTCTCTCCAAGGCTGTCAGGGGTACAGGTAGGGTGCTGTACAAGCTGCTCTAAGGCATTAAGGATAGAAAAGATGTAGGCTTGTTCACAATGTGGATCAGTGAAAGGAGAGGAGAGCCAAAGGTGGTGGTGAACACTGAAATCTCCTAGAATGGAGATTTCTGAGAAAGGAGAAATGGATAGAATGTGTTCCATCGTAGAAATAAGATAGTCAAAGAATTTTTCAAAGCCAGTAGAATTAGGGGATACGTAAACAGCGCAGCAGATATATTTAGTCAGAGAATGACAGGAAAGCCGAAGCCAGAGAGAAGAGAATTCAGAAGAATCAAGTTCAGGAACACGAGAGCAATATAAGTGGTTGCGTACATATACACAACAGCCACCTGTGGCTTGGAAATGAGTATAGAGAAAGTAGGAGGATACAGAAAAGGGTTTGCTATCAGTTGCCTGAAACAGCTGAGTCTCGGTAAGGAAGAGCAGGTTAGGTGTGTAGGAGGAGAGGTGGTGCTCAACAGAGCAAAAGTTAGAGAAAAGGCCGCGAATGTTGCAGAAATGAAGAAGTGAGTCAGACAGTGGTTCCAGGCATCTCTCAGAGTCGTCACCGAGAGAAGGGCAGTTCGTGGGGGCATTTATGCCCCCCCCCCCCGGGACTCCAAGGTCTAACTGTGTGACGCCATTTTTCTTTTTTAATTTTGAAAAAGAGTTGTATTCTGTACTGTACATGTAGTTTGGTGCTGACACAGTAACTTGTACTGGAGTGCATGCTGGTCTTCTCTCTGTGTTACTGAAGCACTGAAAAAGTGATTCTTCCGTCCCTTTGTTACTTTCTCGCAGTTAAATCGCGTCTCTTTGTATTTTTAGTTATAATGTTTCATCCTTTTTCATGCATACTATTTGTCGGTGGTCTGTTCTCATTATCGGATATTTTCCTCCTCCTCCTCAGGTTTCTTCTTTTTTTATGTTCTTTCTTTTCTTTTGTTCATCCTTTTTTAATCATCATCCATCTTTTTTTTTTTTTTCCTGATTGTGTTTCCAGCTTACAATCCAGATTCTCTTCTCTTCCATTTTTTTTTTTTTTTTTCTGAAGTGCTCTCATTCACTATTAAATTTCATCTGTTTTATTCCTACCATACTTTATTCATTCTTTCGTGCATATTATATCCTTTTATTTTCCGTGCTGGTATCTTCTCTTTCTCAATATATTTTTGCAATGTTCCATCTCCATAATATTTCCTCTCATCTAACTTTTCCTCTCATCTTTTCGTACTTGCTGCTTTCCTTTTTGTGTAAACGTTTTTCCATTCGAATTGTATTTTTGATCGATGCTCTTTCTCCACCTCTAGTGTTTCTGTTCCCTTTACTGCAATTAAATTTCTTTCATCATATTTTCCCGCCTTTTCACACATCTTCCATTCTTTCATGCATATGCTCTCTCTCTCTCTCTCTCTCTCTCTCTCTCTCTCTCTCTCTCTCTCTCGTTTTTATCTCGGTACACTTTTTTCTTCCATCATGCCGTTTATGCTGTCAGTCTCTTATTGTAGTCATCCACCTCTTTCCTCTCTCATCATGTTTTACAAATTAACTTCCAAATTGTATCTTCCTTTGTAGCCTTTATTCAACTTCTTCCGATTTTGTTCCTTCTCATACTTAAATTTCGTTCCTAATTTTTTTTTCTCCCATACTTAGTCTTTCCATAGCTATTACTTCTTGGTTGTATGTTCTTATATTCTGCTTCTCTTTCTCTGATATTTTTCTTCTGTGTTCTTCTTTTTCGTCTTTCCCATCCATTTCTCCTTCATCCTTTCACTTTCTTTCCTTCTTTATCGCATTTCCTTATTTTTTTTTCAAATTGTTCTTCTTATTGTTCATGTCATCGTCTCCATGTCTCCTCTCCCTTTGTTCCATCCTCACCATTAAATTTCTTGTATCTTCCTTTTTTTTCATACTTTATTCTTTCTTTCAAGCATATTAGTCACTCAGTCGTCTGTTTTTTTAATCATCTGTTTGTCTGTCTCTTATTACCACCAGATAATAAGTGGAGGGACTGTAAGAAAATGTTCTGGAGAGAAGTGAAAAGAGTAAGACAGGGTGGAAGTGAAGTTAGCAGGGGAGTGAAAGATAAAAATGGTAGATTACTAGCGGAGAAGGGAGAAAAAGTGAACAGATGGAGAGAACACTTTAAGGAATTGTTGAACGTAGAGGATGGAAGTAATGCGAGTATAAGTGGCTGGGGAATGGCTGGGAGAAGGAGGGAGGTGAGAAGACAGGAAGAAATTAGTAGGATAGAAGTTGTGGAAGCAACGAAGAAAGTTAAATAGGGGAAAGCCCCAGGAATTGATGGAGTGTGTGGTGAAATGCTGAAGCATGGGGGAGAGATAGTAGTAGAATGGATGTGCAAGATGTGCAGATTGGCCTGGGAGGAAGGTAGAGTCCCGGAGGATTGGAAGTTAGGTATAATTATTCCCTTGTACAAAGGAAAAGGGGAAAAAGAAGTGTGTGGTAATCATAGGGGCATTTGTCTTCTTAGTATAATAGGAAAAGTGTATGGTAGGATACTTATAGACAGAGTTAGAGAAAGAACAGAGAAATTAGTTGGAGAAGAACAGGGAGGCTTTAGGAAAGGAAGAGGTTGTGTAGATCAGATATTCATTCTTAGATCTTTAGTGGAAAAGTTTCTAGAGAAGGGAAAGAAGTTGTATGCGGCTTTCATGGATTTGGAGAAAGCATATGACAGGGTGGATAGACAAGGATTGTGGAAAGTGTTAAGAATATATGGAGTAGATGGGAAGTTGTTGAATGCTGTGATGAGTATGTACGATGGTGCGAAGGCTGCAGTGCGTGTGGATGGTGAACTAAGTGAATTTTTCTCTTTGAAAGTTGGGTTGAAACAGGGATGTGTCATGTCTCCATGGTTGTTCAATCTGTACATGGATGGGGTAATAAAAGAGGTACAAGGTAGGGTAGTGGATGTTGGAGTGGCCCTGGTGAGAAAGGATAGTTTTTGGAAACTCCCTGTACTGTTGTTTGCAGATGATACTGTGTTGTTGAGTGAAGACGAAGGGGAGCTGCAAGGCTTGGTGGATGAGTTTGGGAGAGTGTGTAAGAAACGGAATCTAAAGGTGAATGTAGGGAAGAGTAAAGTGATGGTCTTTGAGAGAGGTGAAGTCAGTGAATGTACAGCGAGGTTGGATGGTGAGGAATTGGAAAATGTGAGTACGTTTAAGTACTTGGGTAGTGTGATGAGTAAGGATGGAGGTTTGGAGGGTGAAGCACTTGAAAGGGTACAGCAGGGAAGAAAGGTTGCTGGTTCTTTGAAAGCAGTGATAAGAAACAGGGAAGTGAGCATGGAAGTGAAAACGTTACTACATGACAGTATTGTGATACCAACTCTAACGTACGGAAGTGAACCTTGGACATTGTTGGAAGGACACAAGTCAAGAGTGAGAGCAGTGGAAATTAATTATTTAAGAGGAGCCTGTGGAGTCACGTGGAGAGGCAGGCTGACGAATGAGGATATAAAGGAGCGTTGTGGTGTGGATGTGGATGTGATAGGAAGCGTTATGAGGAACACACTGAGGTGGTTTGGCCATGTGGAGAGGATGGAGGGTGAAAGACTGACGAAGAGAGTGTATGTGAGTGAGGTGGAGGGGGGAAGAGGGAGGGGGAGGCCGAGGATGAGATGGAGGGATGGGGTGGAGAGGTATACGAGAGAGGGGGGTGTGAGTTGGGAGCAGGGCAGTGAAATGGCGGGGGACAGGGCGACTTGGAGGCGATTTGTTTGTGGCCACCCCAAACGGGATTGAGGTGTCTGGCAATGGATGGATGGATGGATAATTTCTTTCAGCTTAGAAAATGGTCTATGCGTGTCACAGAGTTAAACAGTCGCCATCATCCCCAGTACACTCCCCTACAGCTCGTCCACCATAACTTGGCTGACGTTTTCATCCCTTGCAGCTTCATTTCCCGTATCCTAGTTGCAGAATTGAAACAACACAACTGCTGTACATCCTTCCGATAGCATTACTTCTTTACTAGCACGACATCCTAATGTTATTCACATGTTGCAGCTAAGCATTAAAGTGGAGAGATAGCTTTTCCTTACCAGATTAAAGAGGACTGAGTATGAAAATCGATGGCAGTAGAGACGACAATGATATTTAATGTTAGAGGACAGAGTATAGAAATCGTGGCATTTAACGATGAGAAGATTGCAACTTTTTACCAGGTTAAAGTGAACAGAGTAGAAATCAGCTGCATTACAGTCTTTCCTCGGTCCTGTTATAATTGTCAAGATATTTTGGGAAGTGTGTTTACCTTGCCACGCGCCATGGCGCTAAGCCGCTTGTTTATGGCAGACTCCTTTGTTTTCAGATTTCGCCGCTGTCGAGCGCCAAGAGGCAATCACGAATCCCCAGCCACACACATACCGAATTATGAGGCTATTTACGTGAAACAGTGGCAGAATACATGAAACATATACGAAAGATACTAGCAGCATTCACGAAACACACATTATTTTCGCTTTTGAGCACCGGATGGCACTCACAAATCCCTGGCCACGCATGCATCAAAATATGACCCTGTTTGCGTTAACCAGTAGCAGAAAACACGAATAATTTTTGCGAGAGATAAGAACAACATTCAAGAAACTTGCTTTATTTTACGTTGGTCAGCGTCAAGGCACTCACGAATCCCCGGCCACGCATGCACCAAAATATAAGTCTATTTTCTTGGGACAGTAGCAGATAACACTTAATAATTTGCGACAGTTCATTCTTGGTACCATTGGACAATTTAATTCTGTCAGGAGTAGATCTGCGTTATCTAAAGGGTTACTCCGTGGAGTTCACTTGTGATTCTGTCACTTCCCTACGTCTCTCATAAACTGAAGTAAATAGTCTGGTAGTAGCTACACTTACACGAAACAAAATGGACGAAACAACAGCCGTACTTGCATAATTGAATATCTGTGCAAACCTGAAGCATCCACGCATAAATAACTACTGCCAGAAAGGGATTATTAAGCTTATACAATGTTCAGTACTTTTATATGAAATTAATATCCCAGTTCACTGAACGGCGATGCATTTGCTCCCGGATTCGTTTTTCAAGTGGCTTTAGAGTTTTCGTAACAATTCTTCCTTCGCGATTTATTCTGTTGATTACACCTCAATATAGGCTTGTATGGTACCGATGCAAACTATGTCGATATTAAAACGACATGAATGATAACACAATCGGTGGGGCGGTGGCCTGCGGTCCTACAGGACCCAGGTTCAAATCCCTGCTGGAGTAGGGAACAGTTCAAGGATCTGAATTTCATGTACAACAGATTTTACCGATCTACCAGAGGACCCGCCGACATGTCGTAAAAATACCCCCTCTAATACTAATACACGAGTCCTGTATGAGACAGCCCTAGCATGTATTCAATATGGACTGTGGGTGTTAGCTCTGAAGTGGTGACATGTAGAGGTGTATGATATGTGCGAGGACTACTGGGCCTTGGGAGCAGGCTGTGAAGCCTATGCCCAGAGTCGAGTATATATATATATAAAAAAAAAAAAAAACATGAGTATGTCAAGATGGAAAATAAAATAGGAAACTTATGCTTAAGCTAATATAAAAAGTCCATCATCAGTCACATGCATACAGGATAACCATACCTCACTCAGTAACCTAGTCTAGTTGTTGTTGTTGTTGTTGTTCCAGGCTCATCTGAAATGTCAACCTGGTTGACTGCATACTGAAGTTGCCCTGCTGCAGTCTGCCATCCAACTTTAGGGGGATTGGGAGGGTGTTGAGGGACATTATGTATCTTGACAGTGAAGGGTCCCAGTCGTCTGTGTCACCACCTGATGGCGTCGCTCTCCATCGCCAAAAGAAAAAAAATCTTTCTTGGAAGAGGTCTGTGAGGCTCTGTACAAAAAATGCATGGAGCTAACAAGAATAATGATGTGATGTTATTATGGTAAAGAGTGAATGTATTTTTCCCCTCCCGTCAGAGAGGTCGTTTTTGAACTGAATACAGTTGTCCAGACTGGCAAGAATAATGTAAGAAATACGCCAGTGTAACTGTGGGATTAATTTTCAACTGTACGTCAACATAGTTGAGGGATTAATTTCTCTGCTGTGATAGCGACATAAATTTTTTATTCTAACTATATGCTGTCCACTTTATTTAGGCTGAAATTGCCTTCTCCCTGTCATAAATGCTGAGCTGTAACAGGAAATTAACACAAAAGTATGGCGCTAGTTATGAAAAAAGAAAAAAAATCTTTAGAAATCATACTGAATCACAGTATTCTTTTTTCTGCCATTTAGTTACGGGATATGAGCTGCCAAAGGACGAAAAACTCCGTCTAGTTATTTTCAATGAACTCTATTTCTAAATTGTTTCCTTATGATTATCCGTTCATTCCTACGACATATACTGAATTTTATTATTGCTACGTAGCATATATTCATTATAATGTACTTGCGTCGAAAGCAGTACCCTGAAAATTTAGCTTTGACGTGCATAACGTAGCACCATGAACACGGATAAACGACATTCATCCTTCTGCTTACACTGTTAATCTTTCCTCTCCTTTGGGCAACTCCGATCACAATCTCATTACCTTAACCTGTGCTATCTCTCCAGTATGGCCTGTGGACCCTCCACAGAAATGTCGGTTGTGGCACTTTGGAGCTGCTGATTGGGAGGCCCTCAGGCAGTACCTCTTTGGAAGGAATGATTTGCTGGCTCCTGGCCTTTGGTTCCTTCTTCCTTGCATTAAAAAAAAAAAAACAGTAAAACACAGTCCTCCCAAACCACACAAAAATTAACCATGTTTGGACGCACACAACTGATTCTTATACAGACGCACACGACTCGTATATCAGTATACATACTGTACACACTACTGACTAGTATACACACGGACGATTCATATTTGAGCACATACAGCCGACAGCCGACTCGTGTATGAACGCAGAGTCCCGAGTCGTTTCTTAAAGCACATGACTGTTATCAGGACGCACACAGCTTAACACGTGTTTGGACGTACGCAACACGTACAGTGCCACTGGGATTCGAATACCTCCCCCTTCCCCTTGTCTAAGTCGGTATTCTGGTCCCGTGCTAGAGGAGGAACCGCTACAGGAGGTGAGAGGGTGCACGTGACGAGGTTGCTGATTTGATATGCATGCGCATTTTATGTTGTTAATATTGCACCCGCACACGCAGAGCTTGGGAAGGTGCTATGTTTTGAGCGGCGAATGCGTGCTAGTGTGTGTGTGTGTGTGTGTGTGTGTGTGTGTGTGTGTGTGTACTAATATCCAATTCTAACCAAACTTGGTGGACTGGCTCTGTATCAGTGAGCGAGGAAACATATTGTAATTTAGAATGGTAGGCCAGTGGTCGTAGTGGCAGGTTTAGGCCAAAGTTTGACCTTGCGAAATCAACATATACATTTTTAAACTTTTAATTCAGACCAAACGCAGGGTAGGGATTAAGGAACAGACAAGAATGAATTGATTCAGTTGTGAGAGCAGTCAGTCAAGGGTCAAAGTATTAAAGCAAGATCTGATGTTGACCATGGTGTGTGGTTGTTAACAAATATCTTGCTTTGATCTGATCTTAACCGAACCTGGTGAAAGGGCTGAGGGTAACTAATGGATTAACCTATTGTGTCTAAAAACAATCGGCAAGTCATCCAATTTATACCAGATTTTGTGGAATGGTTAAGGATAAGGTATGAATATAAAGTTTCAATTTTATAGAACAATTAGTCAAAGGTAAGTCACATGGAAAGGCCAGATGCAAAAGTCACAAGGCAAATGCAGCTTAAGCACTTAATCTAATTTGAACCAAACTTGGTAGATGGATTAAGGGTTTTGAGAACAATGAATGGTCAAGGCCAGAGGGCAAGGTCAAAGTTCGACCCTTGTGCCTACATGTGAACAGAATAAATATATCAGTTTTATCAGATTCCACTGAAACTTGGTGGATATGTTGAGGATCACCCAAGAGTTTGGGGCATCCAAAGGTCAAATTAAACAGATTTTATCCAATGTAAACTAAACTTTGTGGAAGGGTTCTGCTTAAAACAATGGTAGATATTCGAGTTTGAGAAGCCGGTCAGTCGAGGTGAAGATCACACGGTCACTAGGTAAAGTTTACTAGGACAGTTTTGATATGATTTGAACCAATATTGGTGGAAGGGTTAAGGGGTTCGGCACGGATGAAGGAAGTCGATTTTAAGGGTAATCTATCGTAGGTCAGGGCCACAGGACAAAGTCAAATAATCAGCTGTTATACCAGTTGGTGGGCGTGTGTTGCTCTAGCTCACTGCTCTTTGTAGTTATTGTAATTATTGTTATTTTGTTCACTGCTGTTATTGTTATTATTATTACTATGATGATAATAATAATAATAATAATAATAATAATAATAATTATTATTATTATTATTATTATTATTATTATTTTTATTATTGTTATTATTATTGTTATTATTACTATTATCTTTATTATTATTATTATTACTGGTGGCAGTAGTAGTAGTAGTAGTAGTAGTACCGTACATTGTTTATCCTGCTGCTGTTGTTTTAATCAAAACTACCTATTCCATATTAACCCTTTCACTAAGTAGGACCCCTAAATAAACTACCATAAGTGAGAACATTTCTTTTTTTCATCCAATCACGTATTATTTTTAATTCTGTTCTTGCCATTGCCAAACTATTTTACTTGGAAGGAATTCTTGTAATGAAAGGTTTAATTAAGGCTACTATATATATAACACACCACTTGGAAGATTTTGCTTTAAATAAAAAACTAATGAAGGTATAAATATTGAAATGCAAAAATAAGTTATTCGAATTATTTGGATAATACGTTAACTTGCGATTGTGAAACAGACCCTAACTCCTCCATTTTTGTTCGTTTTTATTTTCAGATGGTGAGTGTTCAGTGTACCGAGGGAGAGGGTTGTCAGCAGTTCAGAATGTAAGTAATCCGTGCTCCATGTTAAACCCGTTCGTTACGAAGACGACGTTTAAAATGTTCTTTCTTTCTTTTACATAGGAGAGCGTTTCTGAAGTCAGTGGGTCAGAAACAGTATTCATTTGCGTCTACACTACAAGAGGGCTTTCCGATGATGAGTAAAATTGTTTTGCAGAAAGCTAAAAAAGAAATGTCATTAAACTGAAGTGATTAAAGGGTTTTTACTTCCCTTCCATGCCCTGTCATCGTCCAGGTTTTTCTCTTTCTTGTCTTATTCGTTTTAACATGCACTTTGTTAGTGAGGGAGTGTGGGGGCAGTCTGAGCATGCATGATCACCAGTTTCTACACCATGCACGTTCCTTGCCCTGCTTTCCCTTGCGTTATTGTATTTTTTAAAAGGGGGGAGGAGGAAGAGGCAGTGTCATCATGCAGTATCAGCCACTCTCTAACCCATGCACATTCTTTTCAGTGTTCTTCCATACCGTATTATCTGCCCGTGTCTTGCTTTTCCGGTCATGCAGTTTGGGGGAAGCATGCATCGCCACTAATTTTCTGCGCCATGTTCGGTATTTTCTGTGCTCTTCCATTCCTTGTTGTTCTTCTATATCTTTTTTTGCCATGTAAGTTTCATTTACATCTGACTATTTCTTTATTTGTGTGTGGAGGCGGACAGTCTCGGTATGAATCCCTATAATTTCTCTACACTAGGTACGTTATCTTTTGTGTACTCTCTTGCCTCATTGTTGCTCTTCTGCGTTATTCTTTACAGTCAGCTTTTCCTTGGGGACTGGAATGGATAGGGATGTTGGGGGATGTGAACTGGGTATGGCTGAAGTGGAGAGAGGGATATGGGTATGGCTGCTGGTATGGGGGTATGGAAATGGGTATGGGTGGTGATGTGAAGATGGAAATAGAAATGGGTGATGTGGAGGGATTTAGAATTGGAAGTGGGTGAAGATGTAAGGGGATTTGTGAATGGGAATGTGTGACAAAGTCGGGGATTTGGTAATGGATGGAGAGCTGGGAGATTAGGAATGGGAATGGTTAGTTTGATGGGAGTATGTGAGAGTGGGAATAGATGTGGTTGTGAAGGAAAGGGGGGGATTAGGGATGAAGCGGTGTCGGAATGCATTTCCAGCCATTCTTGTGCCCTGCTTGTTTTTCTGGCTGATGTTTCTTGCGTATTACATTTTTCCTTGAATTGCCTGCACTTACGGACAGTTGTATTAATCCACTTTCAGTTGAACAATTATGGAAACATGATAATCGTACACACGACTTTTAAGAAGTTTGTTGGTTTCAGGAGATTGTATTACCGAGTTTCCGACGTACATACTGTACTGTCTCTTCTCTTATATCTTGTAACAAAGTGACTCATATTTAATGTCCGTGATCGTGTTTTTTTTTTCTCATTATCCATAATTCATTGTTTCGTTCTTGTTCATGAGGATTTATTTTTGTACGTGCTTAGATGTTCTTATGTTTTTATCGTCATGAGATGACTGGAAGATTTAGAAGTAGCCTTTATTAACCCCTTCACCATAAGAAACATTTATTTTATTCAATAAATTTTGGTGGTGGTCTGAATAAAATGAAATATACATAATCGTAGTGAAGGGATTAATATTTCTTTTACCTTGCAGCTCTATTCTGAATGTTAAATTAACCCTTCAGTACGGTGACGTATCTTTTGTTTCATTCTTTCTACCTCTAGATTTTTTATTTAGATGAGGAGAGACTATTCGAACTGTGGAGTTAAATACAGACCACGTGAACTCCGAACTATTTGGTGGTTCTTCTAAGTGGGATCAGATCTTCAGGTAGCAACAGGGAAAGACTACAGAGAATTCGTCGTCAAAATGAGGGGATTGACCTATCTTCCATGTGTTTTCATTATTTTACTTCCTGTGTGAATCAGGTTGTCATGCATTTTTTTTTTTTTTTGCGTCTTCTTACATTATGTACTACATAGTTTATATACTAATGTGCATTTTCATATAATTGTTGATGACATGCAGATTACACTCACTTTCCGGCTTGCTCATGTAATTTCTTGGGTTATTTATATTTATACTAACTTACTGGATCCCATTGATTTGACCATGCATAAATTTCTACTTTCGTGATTGATCCTGTAATTCTTGTTTTCATGCATGATGTGTTTTGCGCGCATCTTTGTTCCTCTGCATATTAATTTTACTCACTTCCTCATATTGCCTTTAGTTATATATACCGGTATATATATATATATATATATATATATATATATATATATATATATATATATATATATTGATATATATATATAAACATATAAATATATAAATATAAATATATATATATATATATATATATATATATATATATATATATATATATATATATTGCCAGACGCCTCAATCCCGTTTGGGGTGGCCACAAACAAATCGCCTCCAAGTCGCCCTGTCCCCCGCCATTTCACTGCCCTGCTCCCAACTCACACCCCCTCTCTCATATACCTCTCCACCCCATCCCTCCATCTCATCCTCTGCCTCCCCCTCCCTCTTCCCCCCTCCACCTCACTCACATACTCTCTCTTCGTCAGTCTTTCACCCTCCATCCTCTCAACATGGCCAAACCACCTCAGTATGTTCCTCATAACGCTTCCTATCACGTCCACATCCACACCACAACGCTCCTTTATATCCTCATTCGTCAGCCTGTCTCTCTATGTAACTCCACAGGCTCCTCTTAAGTAACTCATTTCCACTGCTCTCACTCTTGACTTGTGTCCTTCCAACAACGTCTAAGCTTCACTTCCGTACGTTAGAGTTGGTATCACAATACTGTCATGTAGTAACTTTTTCACTTCCATGCTCACTTCCCTGTTTCTTATCACTGCTTTCAAAGAACCAGCAACCTTTCTTCCCTGCTGTACCCTTTCAAGCAATTCACCCTCCAAACCTCCATCCTTACTCATCACACTACCCAAGTACTTAAACGTACTCACATTCTCCAATTCCTCACCATCCAACCTCGTTGTACATTCACGGACTTCACCTCTCTCAAAGAGCATCACTTTACTCTTCCCTACATTCACCTTTAGATTCCGTTTCTTACACACTCTCCCAAACTCATTCACCAAGCCTTGCAGCTCCCCTTCGTCTTCACTCAACAACACAGTATCATCTGCAAACAACAGTACAGGGAGTTTCCAAACACTATCCTCTCTCACCAGGGCCACTCCAACATCCACTACCCTACCTTGTACCTCTTTTATTACCCCATCCATGTACAGATTGAACAACCATGGAGACATGACACATCCCTGTTTCAAACCAACTTTCAAAGAGAAAAATTCACTTAGTTCACCATCCACACGCACTGCAGCCTTCGCACCATCGTACATACTCTTCACAGCATTCAACAACTTCCCATCTACTCCATATATTCTTAACACTTTCCACAATCCTTGTCCATCCACCCTGTCATATGCTTTCTCCAAATCCATGAAAGCCGCATACAACTTCTTTCCCTTCTCTAGAAACTTTTCCACTAAAGATCTAAGAATGAATATCTGATCTACACAACCTCTTCCCTTCCTAAAGCCTCCCTGTTCTTCTCCAACTAATTTCTCTGTTCTTTCTCTAACTCTGTCAATAAGTATCCTACCATACACTTTTCCTATTATACTAAGAAGGCAAATGCCCCTATGATTACCACACACTTCTTTTTCCCCTTTTCCTTTGTACATGGGAATAAAGAAGTGTGTGGTAATCATAGGGGCATTTGTCTCCTTAGTATTATATATATATATATATATATATATATATATATATATATATATATATATATATATATATATATATATATATATATATATATATATATATATATATATATATATATATATATATATATATATATATATATATATATATATATATATATATATATATATATATATATATATATATATACAGGGAAGACAGGAGGAAACAGCTCCTGTGAGAAGAGTGGAGAATTTGCAAGATAGTGAGAGAATGGCAGAGTATAAGTGCATAGTGGAAGAAAGATTGGGAAGTTATGAGCTAGAGCAGATGGGAGGGGTGGAAGACGTATGTAAGATATTCACGGAATAGATAGGCGCAGCGTGTGAGGTGGTTTGTGGAGTGAGGAGATGCAAGGGTGTGCAAGGGACAGCATGGTGGATTGATGAGGTGAAACGAGCTGTGGAACAAAAGAAGAAGACATATAGTGAATGGTTAGCGAGGATAGGTAGGGGAGAAGATGAGAGAGAGAAGAGAGAGGTATATATGAACAGGAGAAGGGAGGTGAAGAGACTGGTGAAGGAGAGTAAGAAGAAAGTGGATGAAGAGTTTGGGAGGAATCCGAGTGTGAAATGGAGGGAGAGTAAGAAATTGTTTTGGAAGGAGGTAAAGAAAGTAAGGCAGTGTGAAAGGGGAAATAGTACAGGAGTGAAAGATAGGAATAATAGATTGTTGGTGGAGAAGAGAGAGAAATTGAGGAGATGGAAGGAGCATTTTGAGGATTTGTTGAATGTAGAGAGTGAGAGCAGTGCGAGTATAAGTGGTTGGGGAATGGCTGGGAGAAGAAGAGATGAGAGAAGGGAGGAAGAGATCAGTAGGGCAGAAGTAGTGGAAGCAATGAATAGATCAAGTTGGGAAAGGCCCCAGGGATTGATGGAGTGTGTGGTGAAATGCTGAGGTATGGGGGTGAGATTGTTGTGGAGTGGATATGAAAGTTGTGTAGATTGGCTTAGGAAGAGGGAAGGGTTCCAGAGGACTGGAAATCAGGTATAATTGTTCCTTTATACAAAGGAAAGGGGGAGAGAGAAGTATGTGGTAATCATAGGGGTATTTGCCTTCTTAGTGTGACTGGTAAAATATATGGTAGAATACTCATTGATAGGGTTAGGCATATGACAGAGGAGCTAGTTGGATAAGAACAAGGGGGATTTAGGAAGGGAAAAGGGTGTGTAGATCAGATATTTGTTCTAAGATGTTTAGTGGAGAAGTATCTAGAGAAGGGAAAGAAAGTGTATGCTGCCTTCATGGACTTGGAGAAACCTTATGACAGAATAGATAGGCAAGGTATGTGGAAGGTATTAAGAATATATGGAGTGGAGGGGAAATTGTTTAGTGCTGTGAAGAATATGTACGAAGGAACTAGGGCTACAGTGCGAGTGGATGGTGAGTTGAGTGAGTTCTTTGATCTCAATGTGGGACTGAAACAGGGTTGTGTGATGTCTCCATGGCTGCTTAATATATACATGGATGGGGTTGTAAAGGAAGTGCAATGTAGGGCAGTGGATGTGGGGGTGGCTCTGATGAATGAGGATGAGATTTGGAAGATTCCGGTGTTGCTGTTTGCTGATGATACAGTATTGTTGAGTGAAGACGAATGGGAGTTGCAAGGTTTGGTGAATGAATTTGGGACAGTGTGTAGGAGGAGGAAGCTGAAAGTTAATGTAAACAAAAGTAAAGTTATGGTGTTTGAGAGGAATGAAGTCACAGAATGTACAGTAAGGTTGGATGGTGAGGATATGGAGAATGTGAGTGCATTCAAGTACTTGGGTAGTGTGATGAGTAAGGATGGAACTTTGAGGGATGAAGTGCGTGAAAGGGTACAGCAGGGAAGGAAGGTTGTTGGTTCACTGAAAGCAGTGATGAGGAATAGGGAGGTGAGTATGGAAGTTAAGAAGTCACTGCATGATAGTATTGTGATCCCTACTCTGACGTATGGAAACGAGGCGTGGACCCTGCAAGAGGGGAACAAGTCAAGAGTGAGAGTAGTAGAAATGAGTTGCTTGAGAGGAGCATGTGGAGTGACATGGAGGGACAGGTTGACGAATGAAGAAGTGAAGGAACGTTTTGGGGTAGATGTGGATGTGGTTGAGAAGATTAGGAGAAATACACTGAGGTGGTTTGGACATGTGGAGAGAATGGAGAATGAAAGACTGACTAAGAGGGTGTATGTAGGTGAGGTGGAGGGAGGGAGAGGGAGGGGTAGACCGAGGATGAGGTGGAGGGATGGAGTTGAGAGGTATATGAGAGAGGGAGGGTGAGTTGGGGGGAGGGTAGTCAAATGGTGGATGACAGAGGTACTTGGAGGCGTTTTGTCTGTGGCCACCCTCTGTGGGATTAGGGCGTCGGACTATATATATATATATATATATATATATATATATATATATATATATATATATATATATTGTTACATATCCTATGATTTCATCATACTTTGTTTAATTTTAACGCTCAGTTTGCTGCATGTTTGATCAAGAGCGTGTTCTGCCTCAGTTCCACCCTTCTACCGTTATAGTAGAGTAAGTCGTTCTCTGTTGCTTAGAGCGGGATTATCAGCTCTTTGTCCCCATGGCTTCATTTGCGCGTCCTGCTTACAAGTTGTATCAGGCTCTGCTGGCCCCTATATAATGAGCTCAGTCTCTGCATCATTGCCACTTAGATCTGCTCCTCATTTTGTTCACATCTCTGTCCTCCCCTGTACAGATATTATTATTGTGAGTGCTCAAGAAGTCTCCAACCATCTAGCAGCTGTGTGTAATTTGAGTATAACTGTTATTGCATTTTTTCTTGTACTGTATAGCATAAGTTTAATTTGTAGGCCTAGTGAAGTTTTTGTAATTCAAGTAGGATTCTTTATGTCAGTCATTTTTGATAATAGTTTGTATCTGTAATTATTTATCTGGCATTCACTGAGTATTATCTGGTATCTCATTTTATCAGGGCTGACTTAGATAAATTTACTCTTGCTAATTTCGTGTTAATAGAGGCTATTGCAGTTAACCATATATTTAACCTGTTTATTTGCCATTACATTATCCTTATGAGTCCTGAATGTTTTATTGTTAGTTTGAGCATTAAACTTTGACTTGTAATTTTACCTAACTCTTTGTTTTGAACCTGGAACTTTACGGGACAGTAGTGATTTTTAGTATTCTCACTTAAAGTGTACATTATCTTTCTCTGTTCCGTAACATAAATTTGGCGACCTCATATCAGGATATTCAGGATATTATCATAAGGATATTGTTTGATATTTTGTGACTGTGATATATTCATGATGGCTACTATTTCTACACTTGATGAAGCCAAAGATTTTTTGTCAAATGTGCAAACAGTGTGTGATATAGAAAACAGAACAAAGAATGAACTTAAGATTGTTGCTCAACAATTGGGATTTGTTGTTCGCTCTCATCAGTCTAAAGATCAGATTGTTGCCATGATTAATGAAAGCTTGTTTAATGTAACTCCTCCAAATGAGCAAACGCAGATTGAATTAGCTAAGTTACAGCTAGCCCTGCAGGAGGCTCGTGTTAATGAGGCAAATGCTCGTATTCAAGAGGCAGAGGTACAGGCTCAGGCACAAATTGAACTTGCCAGGATTCAGGCAGACCATGAGTATCGCATGAAACAAGGTGGAACTGGATCATCAAGCTCTGATGATTTTGATGTGGCTAAAAATGTTAAACTTGTCCCTCCTTTTAATGAATCTGATTTAACAAAGTATTTTCAGTTGTTTGAGAGGGTAGCTACAGGTTTTAATTGGCCTAAGGAGTATTGGCCAGTACTCCTTCAAACTGTTCTCACTGGTAAAGCTCAAGTAACTTATGCATCTTTGCCTCAGGATCAGTCTGATAATTATGATGTAGTAAAGAGCTTGATTCTTAAGGCCTATGAGCTTGTTCCTGAAGCTTATAGAGTAAAATTTAGGACAACTTACAAGCAAGATAAGCAATCCCATGTTGAGTATGCAAGAATCAAAGAAGATTTGTTAGAGCAGTGGTTAAATTCTAAGAATGTGGATTCTGATTTTGGTAAATTTAAGCAGATGATTTTGCTGGAGGATTTCAAAAGGTGTATTAGTAAAGATGTAAGCCTATATCTTGATGAGAAAAGAATAGATAATTTGTCTGATGCTGCAGTTTTAGCTGATGAGTATGTTCTCACTCACAAGAGATATTCTAGAGAAAAAGGGAAAGCTGAGAGTAAGTACGTTGCCTCTACTCAGAGTACAGGTAACAGGAAAGAGAATAAGGATGATGTTTCTCAGGAAGTAAATACCAGCTTCACCTCTAGATTTCAGAAAAGTAAATGTACTTATTGTAGTAAGCTTGGTCATACTACGGAGAGATGTTTCAGGAGACAGCGTGATGTGAACAAAAAGGAGTCTTTAAATATTCAGTCAATTGGTCTAGTGTCCACTCTTGAGAGTTCCCAGAATTCTTTAATTGAGTTAACTGAACCTGCTTTGAGGGGTAACTTAAATTCTCATGATGGAGCTCCTCTTTGAGCAGTAACGTGGGTGACACTCTCAAGAGTTCATGTGCTAATTTCCTGTCTGATGGTTTTGTCAGTCCTCTGGACAGTAATGACAGGAAATCAGTTAAAATATATCGTGATACAGGTGCTTGCCAATCCCTTATGCTGACCAGTGTTCTAGGCCCTAATGTTAATTCCTCTGATGAAACTGTAATCTTACAAGGTGTAGGGAATAATTACTTCTCTGTTCCTCTGTGCAGAGTGAATTTAGAGTCTGGTTTTGTTAATGGTTCTGTTATGGTTGGGTTGGTTGAGACACTCCCAATGTCAGGTGTAACTTTCTTACTTGGAAATGATATTGGTGGAAGTCAAGTGTGTCCAGCTCCTCAGTTGTCTAGTGAGCCAGTGGCTGCGTCCCAGGATTGTGATGTCCCTGATGTGTTCCCTGCATGTGCTGTCACTAGGGCTAAGTCTAAAGTTACTGGTGATTTAGAGGATAATGATGATGATGATGTTATCCTAGCTGACACTTTTCTTGCTAATTTGGACCACTCACCAGATGAGGCAGTACCACGTAGTGTTGATAATTTGTCTCGTCAAGAGTTGGTTGAGTTGCAGGTTGCTGACCCTGAGTTGAAAGGTCTAGCTAACTCTGCTTGCAGTGAGGAAGAGTCAGCCGGTGCTTCTACTTGTTATTATGTAAAGTCAGGAGTACTTATGAGGAAGTGGAGACCCCCAACAGCATCAGCCGACTGTGAATGGGAGGTTGTACATCAAGTTGTCATCCCTCGTGTTTGTAGGCAGGATATCATTCGAGTGGCTCATGATTCCAGTTTGGCAGGACACCTTGGAGTGAGGAAGACTGTGGCACGTATTTTGAAACACTTCTACTGGCCAGGTATCTTCAGGGATGTTTCCTGGTATTGTAAGTCTTGTCACACCTGTCAAGTTGTGGGGAAGTGTAATCAGACCGAAAAGGTTGCACCTCTAGTTCCCATTCCTCCTTTTGAGGCGCCTTTCACCCGTGTGTTGGTGGATATTGTGGGCCCTCTTCCTAAGACTTCTTCAGGATTTTCTTATGTGTTGACCATGATTGACATGGCTACTCGTTATCCTGAAGCCATTCCACTTAGAAACATCTCAGCAAAGAACGTGGTTAAGGAAATGCTAGGGTTCTTCACAAAGTTTGGTCTGCCCAAGGAGGTACAGTCCGACCGGGGAAGTAATTTCATGTTAAATGTTTTCAAGCAGTCTCTGAAAGAGTTGGGCATCTCCCAGATCACGTCTTCAGCTTACCATCCCCAGACCCAAGGAGCGTTGGAGAGATACCATCAAACACTCAAATCGATGCTCAAGAAATACTGTTTGGAACATCAGAAAGACTGGGACAAAGGTCTTCCATTCGTTGTGTTTGCTGCAAGAGAATCTCCAAATGAATCACTGGGCTTCTCACCTTTTGAACTACTGTTTGGCCATGAAGTAAGAGGACCCCTTAAGTTACTCAAGGAATGCTGGTTGTCGGAGGAAGATGACGTCAACCTGCTGGAGTATGTGATGAAGTTCAAAGAACGGCTGTCCACTGCTTTACAGCTGGCGAGAGAGAATTTAGGAGCTGCTCAGGAGAAGATGAAGACTTGGTATGACAAGAAGTCCAGGTTACGCCACTTTCAGCCAGGAGATCAGGTTTTGATTCTGCTACCAGTTCATGGGCAACCTCTTCAAGCCAAGTTTAGTGGCCCTTATTTCGTGGAGAAGAAACTCAGTGATGTCAGCTATGTCATCGCCACACCAGATCAGAAAGAGCAAGCAACTATGTCACATCAACATGCTAAAGTTATATCACAGGCGGGACGAAAATAATCCAGTCTGCACTGTAGCTGTTCCACCCGAGTCTGCAAGTGAAGCTCTCCCATGCAGTATGAGCCTGAGTGATAGTTTGGGGAAGAATCCTGATATCATGAATGATCTCCAGACTAAGCTTTCTCATCTACCACCCAAGGAAAGGCAGGAGTTTTCGGCATTACTGCAGGAGTACCCGCAAGTGTTCCGTGCTACTCCAGGAAGAACCACTGTGTTGATGCATGATGTCGATGTTGGAGACGCAAAGCCAATTAAACTGCCTCCTTACCGTGTGAACCCAGTGAAAGTTCCTCTCATCCAGAAGGAGCTTGGCTACCTGTTGGACCACAAGATGATTGAGCCCTGTCAGAGCGAGTGGAGTTCTCGTGTCACTCTGGTCCCTAAGCCAGGTGGGTCACAGCGGCTTTGCATTGACTACAGACATGTTAATCAGATAACCAAAACAGACAATTACCCTCTCCCTCGTGTGGAAGATTGCATAGACAAGATCGGAAAGGCTAGGTACATAAGTAAGTTTGATTTGTTAAAGGGATACTGGCAAGTACCTATGACTGAACGTGCTAGGGAGATCTCATTTTTTGTAACATTAGGAAAGACCTTTGCATGGTCTGTAATGCCATATACAGATTGTTTTAGAGTAATAAGAAATTTCCTTTGTAAATTTCTTTTTTCTTTGTGGGGAGGTGTTACATAGCCTATGATTTCATCATCCTTTGTGTAATTTTAACGCTCAGTATGCTGCATGTTTGATCACGAGCGTGTTCTGCCTCAGTTCCCCCTTCTACCGTTATAGTAGAGTAAGTCGTTCTCTCTGTTGCTTAGAGCGGGATTATCAGCTCATTGTCCCCATGGCTTCATTTGCGCGTCCTGCTTACAAGTTGTATCAGGCTCTGCTGGCCCCTATATAATGAGCTCAGTCTCTGCATCATTGCCACTTAGATCTGCTCCTCATTTTGTTCATATCTCTGTCCTCCCCTGTACAGATATTATTATTGTGAGTGCTCAAGAAGTCTCCAACCATCTAGCAGCTGTGTGTAATTTGAGTATAACTGTTATTGCATTTTTTCTTGTACTGTATAGCATAAGTTTAATTTGTAGGCCTAGTGAAGTTTTTGTAATTCATGTAGGATTCTTTATGTCAGTCATTTTTGATAATAGTTTGTATCTGTAATTATTTATCTGGCATTCACTGAGTATTATCTGGTATCTCATTTTATCAGGGCTGACTTAGATAAATTTACTCTTGCTAATTTCGTGTTAATAGAGGCTATTGCAGTTAACCATATATTTAACCTGTTTATTTGCCATTACATTATCCTTATGAGTCCTGAATGTTTTATTGTTAGTTTGAGCATTAAACTTTGACTTGTAATTTTACCTAACTCTTTGTTTTGAACCTGGAACTTTACGGGACAGTAGTGATTTTTAGTATTCTCACTTAAAGTGTACATTATCTTTCTCTGTTCCGTAACAATATATATATATGGAGCCTCTGTGGTACAGTGGTAAAGTGTGTGTTTTCATACAATGAAGAACAAGGGTTCGCGCCCCGCCAGGGTCATAAACTTTGGGAGTGTTCTTCTGGCCACGTGCTGTTTTGGTGGACAGTGGAGGTGCTGTGATGGAACCAGTGTCTATCTATCTATCTATATATCTAGGCTGCTTCCCCCAAGGAAAGGGAGGTAGCCGAGACAGGACGACACACTCCCCATTTACTCATCCATTCAAACACATTCATTCGCATCTTAGCCCCAAAGGGGAGAACGGACAGATCCTCACCACACCACACAGCACAAGGGTCAACTGCGCAATGCAATCAGTGACATCTGCAGCAGGGCCCGACAGCAGAACTGGTTTACCCCTACCACATCATAACAGACCCATCCCCTTACCTGCACCTGACCTGACTAACTGATCAGACCAAATGCGGGAGAATAACCCCTCAGGGTTGCGTCATCACTTATTCATTCACAATTTCTCTCCATTTATTTCTGTCATGCACAAAAACTCTTCCTTGCTCAACAGACATCCCTCTCGCATCCAGCGCTCTCTTCACACTGTCCATCCATCTTATTCGTGGTCTTCCTCTCAGCCTTACACCTCTCACATCAGATCTAGTTATCTTTTTCACCAATCGCTCATTACCCATTCTCTCCATATGCCCAAACCATCGCAACACCCTCTGCTCAACTCTACCAGTCATCTCCCGAACAACTCCAGTTCTCCTTCGCACTTCATCATTTCGCACTCGATCCATACGCGTCACTCCACACATACTCCTCAGACACCTCATCTCCATTACATTCAAACTTTTCCTCTCTGCTACACCCATATTCCATGTTTCAGCCCCATATAACGCAGTTGGTACCACAACACCCTCATACAGCCTTCACTTTACATCCATTCTAAGCGAATGACATCTAAACACTTTTTTCATTCCTCCCAGCACCTTTCCTACTTCATTTATTCTAAACTTCACTTCTGCATCTATTCTTCCATCCACAGCAACATGTGACCCTAGATATTTAAAACACTCTACCTCCTCAAGCAACTCGCCATTCAAAACTATATTCATCCCCCTACCATCTACCAACCTCGTACACGTCATCACTTTACTCTTATTCTCATTTACTTTCAATTTCCTCCTTTCACGCACCCTTCCAAACTCCTCTGCCAACTGTCTCAATCTCTCCTCTAAATCAGCCACCAGTGCAGTATCATCTGCAAACAGCAGCTGCTTCAGATTCCACTCTCCACCATCAACATTCACCAGACTCAGACCTCCACCTAAAACTCTTGCATTCACCTCCCTTACAACACCATCCATGTAAATATTAAACAACCAAGGTGACATCACACATCCCTGTTGCAGCCCCACTCTCACGGGAAACCAGTCACTCACAGCATTTCTCACTCTTACACACACACTACTATTTACATAAAAGCTTTCCACCCCTTTTAGTAACCTACCATCAAGTCCATACAATCCTAAAGCAGTCCACAAAGCCTCCCTATCAGTTCTATCATACGCTTTCTCTAAATCCATAAAAGCCCAAAACACATCCTTGTCTTTCGCTAAATACTTTTCACACACTTGTGTCACAGCAAACACCTGATCCACGCATCCCCTCCCTCTCCTGAAGCCACACTGCTCATCACCAATCACTCCCTCTGTACCCTCTCTAACTCTCATAATTAACACTCTACCATACACCTTACCTACAACACTCAACAGACTTATACCCCTAAAGCTAGTACATTCATATGTATTACCCTTGCCTTTATACAACGGGACCACACAAACACTTGCCCAGTCAATTGGCACCTTACCTTTCACAAAGCACACTTTCAACAATCTTACTAATCAGTCAACAATAGTCACTCCACCACCCTTCAGGCATTCCACAGCACACCCATCCATACCTGCAGCTTTCTCTGTTTTCATCTCCTTTACTGCCTTCTCCACTTCCTCCTTCGTGATCAAAAAATCATTCAACTCTCCCAACACATTTATTCCTTGCACCCTTCCATCCGCCACAATCTCAGCCACCCTTTCCTCCTCTACATTTAACAATCTTTCAAAATACTCTGCCCATCTCTTCCTTACTGCATCAATCTCAGTTAACATCCTTCCATCCTCTGCTTTTACTCGTTCTTCCTTCCCAGACTCTCCCTTTCGCACCCTTTTCACCTCCTTCCAAAACATTTTCTTATTCTGTTGAAAATTCTCTTTCAGCCGCCTACCCCACCTCTCATCTGCTGCCACTTTAGCATCACGCACAGCCCTTCTCGCCCTATTCCTCTTTCCCTTATACCTCTCATGATATGACACCTCATCCTTCCTCTGCAGCCTTTGGGTTGATAAAACGACATATTACATTATCTGTTATTGCCTTTGCTACTGTCTCTGCTGTTTTATCTTTAATTGGAGCTAATGACATAACGGGAAAAATGATCCGTTGCTATGAATAGGTATTGGTTATTATTGTATGATAATGGCATCTTGAGTAAATCAACAGGGACAACGTCCCATGGATGATGTGGTACAGGGTAATTACCCATCGGTGCATGTGTGCTTGGGTATCCTTTGTGTTTTGCACATGATTCGCATCTGTCTATATGATTGTTTATATCTTTCCGTAATGAAGGCCAGTAATATAACAGCTGGGCTTGTTATATATATATATATATATATATATATATATATATATATATATATTGTGTGTGTGTATTTATGTGCATACTGTATATATATATATATATATATATATATATATATATATATAGTTGTCCCTCGTGCTTAGCAGTTTAATTACCCCCTCCATGGCCATGGGTCTGGAATGTAATGTGCACCCCAGGCCGACGCCGGGGTCATTTTCTGATGTTTCGATTTTTTTTTAATTGCCATATTGAAGAGAAAGTTCAGATGCACCTAACAGTGCAAATCCCAGCTTCCTAGACCCATTCTGTGGCTTGCAATGGAGCACAAAATATGCAGAAATATTGGCAAACGATATCTGCTGCCAAGAGGTGCTGCAGCACTGCAACATCGCACGTGTTATAATTTTTTTTTTTTACCTCCCAAAACAATATGAATGTTACTGAAATGTTGTGTATATATTAGATATGATGATGTCGAATGATTTCAGTACATAATATGTTAGGATTCGCTTGAAAAAAAATTATGAATATTTTTTTTCATCTGTGATATATAATATGTTTAAGGTAGTGTGGAGTTATTTTTTACGTTATCGTTGTGCCTTGAATGGAAAAGGGAGTGAAAGGGTTGAATATTCAGTCCTAAATGAGAACATTGCCCGTCCCCCGAGGCTAGGCTTTCCTACGGGAGAGGAAAATGGAGGGTCAGATCTGATTAGCAATAGTGACGTTGAGTCACAACTTGCCACTTCCACACCACGTGCATGGCCAAAAATTGAATCGTAATTCAGTTTCAAAAATACGAATAAGTCTAATTATGACGAACACAGAGACAAAGCACATATAAATACGTTTACAGACGGGGGAAACGTATTTTCTCCATAATAACACGTTCACCTTTCTGTATCATTTTACCTTGTTAATTTTCCGATATATGTTGCTGTCTGGTTGTCGTGAGTGTGGGAAAGTATGATATTTTCTGCCTGGGTAAGGAAAATGGGTACAAGTGGGTGTTTCCCAACACTTTACACGATCAGATTGCGAGACGACCTGCCATTCGCCTTTCGCACGAGCTGATTAGCAGGATGGGAAGTAAGTTCTGTTCACCCACGAAAGCATCACGTGAACACAGAAAACTATCCTGTTATGTTCGTAAAAGGCAAAGAATATGTAAAATGATTTAAAACAGTGCAACAAACCTGAGCAAATAGGTAAAGATACCAAACAAAATTAATATTTCTTTTATTTTCATGTCTTTTGTGTTTATGCCTGTGTTTATTTATAAACGTCAACAGGGTGGTTGTATGTCTTGCAAGGGAGGAAAAAGATGATATTTTCTGTCTGGGTCGAATAATTGGTGTAACGAGCGAAAAAATCGTACATCCACTCATCGCAGCACTAGATGGTGAACTGACACTGATAGATGAGGTGTGACAGCGTGAAGTGAAGGTCGGTTTCATGTCCTAGATGTTCGTTCACTTCCCGAAAGTTTTCACAGTTTCCTACAAGTCTCACTGCATCGAATGATCCAAACCAAATACAACAAACCTGAGCAAATAGGTAAAATACCAAGACAAAAATGAATTTTTCACTTATGTCTTTTTTGTTTGTGCCTTTATTGATTCTTTATCGTAAACAGGTGGTTCCGTGTGTTTTGCAAGAGAGGACAAAGATGATATTTTATGCCTGGGTCGAGGTAATGGGTGTAGCTGTGCTTGATTAGGCATGGCCTGGAGCGAAATAATCGAAAATCCACTCATCACAGCAGCAGGCTCTGAACTGCTTGATGAGGTGTATGGGAGTGTAGTGTAGGTCAGTCTGAAGACGTTCAGAACGTTCATTCACTTCCCAAGAATTTTTTCAGTCTTTTTATAGGCCACGCTCAAACAACGCCTGTAGCCATTTATCGGTTAAACATCATTCAACGATGGCAGCCATTGAGAGGTTAGTCTGGCAAAACCATAGCTTAATATAAAATCATTAACTGCAAAGTGTACTTTATATGGGAATAATATTACTTAGTCTGCACCCATCCTCCAATTAACCCTTTTGACCCCCCTTTTCCTGCTTTAACCCTGGAGTACTAAACTTTGATTTTTATATCAAAAGGAATAAACATGGGTATATTATACCCGAGTTTGGAAAATTAAAGAAAAAAAGTAAATATGCAAATTTATTAAAACTATCACTTACACACTAAATTTAAGGCATCTTAATATTACCTAAACTGTTAGTAACTCTTAATTACTATAAATGAGGTATTTTAGGGAAATTTACAAAAAAACATACAACACTGTAAAACTGTCACCAAATTTTTTGGAACAAATTCACCCCCCCAAAATAAAATGCTCCACCAAATTACCCCAAACTTCCCCAAACCCCTCCAAGCACTTCTGGCTCAGCTCTGAGGGGGTTATTAGCACCAAACCCATGTATAATATACCCAAGTACGTCACTGGTCGGTTATCACTAAACTCGGGTACACTATACCTGAATCCATCACTATGGACAATTCCCAGCCAAGCAGCAGCGCAACGTGACCTACCTCCTTGAGTACTCGGGGAATCCTGAGGGTACTAAGGGTCCCAGCACACTGGCTTGGTGGGATTGCTGTGTAACACGAATGACCTATAATATACCCATAGTGTATTAGCAATACATTATACAGGTACAGTATTGTATGGCTGGTTATACATCTACTCACCAGAGAAAAACATTAAATGCTCAGCAGTGTGAGAGAAAGAAAAAGCACCCAATGTCGCCAGACGCTCACGACAATAGCAATGGTGGTCTGGTGGCAGACGGGCAAGGCATTTCATGCCCCACATCGCAAAATGAGTAAGACAGTCACTAAATGCAAGGGATTTGTACCTTTTCTAACCTATCACTAACGTGAAAGTTGCTAACGTGAAACATGCTAAATGCGAGAGACCATTGTATACAGTATATCCCATTGGATCCCAGGGGTGCTGACCGAGGCATTGCACTGGGAGGGCACTAAGCGTACCACCCTCCGCCTGTCGGCTTATAGTCGCGAAACTCATAGGTCCCTACCCGGGGGTTCCCTACTTTATAAAGACGTCAACAGTCCCAGTTCTGTCCAATACTCTGGACACCGGGCTCCAATGGGTTTTATATATATATATATATATATATATATATATATATACACACCTTTCCAATCGGTTCCCGCAATATCCATCTCGGCAGTTACTTCAACAAACAAGGGATGAGGCTATGGCACACCTAATGTCTGACTTGGCTCGTATCTCTGACTGGAGCAAAAATAATCTTGTTGTTTTTAATGTATCAAAGACTCAGTTCTTACACCTATCAACCCAACAAAATCTTCCACAGGCGTACCCACTAATGTTTAATAATACTCAGATTAATCCTGCATCATCCTTGAACATGCTTAGGGTTTCATTCACTCGGAACTTACCTTGAAAAAATCAAATTACATCTCTTGTATAATCTGCTTCCAAGAGATTAGGTGTGTTACGCCAACTCCGTTCCTTTTTTACCCCAGCACAATTGTTGACTCTATACACGGGATTTATCCGCCCCTGTGTGGAGTACAACTCGCATGTGTGGGGAGGTTCTCCACATGCAGCTCTTCTCAATAGGGTGGAGTCAAAGGCTTTTCATCTCATTAACTCTCCTCCTCTTACTGGTTCCCTTCAACTTCTGTCTCTTCACAGCACTGTTGCATCTTTATCTCTTTTCTATCGCTACTTTAATGGTCACTGCTCCTCTGAACTGTCTGCATGAATTCCTCCACCTCTACGACGGGCGTGTAGCACCCGTCAAGCAACAAACTCTAATCCCTTTTTTGTCCAACTCTCTAATGCAAGAGTTAACCGTTACTCCCAGTCCTTCATTTATGCAACAGGTCAGCACTGGAACTGTCTCCCTCCGTCTGTATTTCCTGCTGCCTATGATCTCCAGTCTTTCAAACACAATGTGTCCAGGCATCTCGAAATGATCGGATCTTGAATTTGGGTCTCTCTTGTATTTTGTTCATCTCTTGAAAGGAACAGTTTTTGCAGCTCGTGGCCTTTGGTTCCTTCTTCATAACATAAAAAAAAAATTAACCCACTGCCTCCCAGAGGTACTGGGGGAGGGATTATTCTGACAGGGTACTAAGCGTACTGCCTTCCACCTATCGACTCTGTCACGAATTGGTGCGAGAGTGTTATAAGTTTGTAACATTTTATCCAGAGTGAAAACCGCGAATTTTAGTGGAATTCTCTCTGTGTATCGCTCATTTCAACCGTCCACACATTCGCTCGATTGGGATAGTTTTCAGAGCAATTTTCTCTGTTTCATACGTGATCGTCCTTGCCCGAGACATTGGTGCCTTCGCTGGGTGATTTGTTGTGGGCGTGTTTCGCTCATTATTTCCGTTGGCAGTTAGTGGGTGCGGCCAGCCCCAGCCCTTGCCTCGCAGTTTGAATTCAGTCAGACTTTGTGCGCCGTGAAAGCAGGTCGTTCTTCAGCGAGTTCCTGAAATCTCCACTCGGTGTGATCCGGCATAGAGGTTCAGCATGGTGGCAGCTCCCTTCCTACGTAACGATTCCCAGTTCATCCCGCCTAGCCTCCTTTCTGACCAGTATTTCTTTTCGTTTTTCCTAGGCTTAAGAGTTTAGTTTAGCTTGTGAGTGAGCGAGTGAGTGTATTCTCTTTGTTAATTTGAATTCATTTTGAAACATGTAACAAATTTATTTCATTGTAATTAATAAATTTTCAGTTCTCTTCTCTTGAGCATAATGTAATGTAAACTCGTGTTTTATATTCCCACATTAAGTTTATTTTACTTACCGCTCATAGTTTGCATAATGCTTTGCATTATTCATAACTGGTACTTAGGCTAGTCCTTTTGTATTAAGCTTAAAATCCGTTGTGCAACCAGGAGTTAATGCACCGGCAAGAACCTGCTTATTACTATTAGTATTAGTTATTCATTGTCAGGGGTGAAGTCACTTTCTCAAGAGGCTAACAGTGCTACAAACAGCACTCGTGAGTAATTAGTCTCTGCTGTGTATTGTTGAGAAAGTTTATAAATTCTCGTCCTTAGAGAATCGGCGAAGTAAGCCGGCATAAAGTAATCATTGCTTGATTTTCACAAGTCATTTCATTGACCATATTTTCAAGTGACATTTTAAAGTATATTATTTAATATAAAAATCACAAAACCCCGTGACAGACTCATAGGCGCAAAGCTCATAGGTCCCTACCCGGTGGTTCACTGCTTTATTAGCTGTTGAAAATTCCCTGTTCCGTCCTATACTGAAGACACTGGGCTCAAACGAGTTATATCTATCTATCTATCTATCTATCTATCTATATCTATCTATCTATATCTATCTATCTATCTATATCTATCTATCTATCTATCTATCTATACATATATATATATATATATATATATATATATATATATATATATATATATATATATCCATCTATCCATCCATCCAGCATCCAATCCTACGTTGCCCCATGAGGTGCTAGCATAGGAGCCCGGGACTAGGCAAGTTGATCCTGACATTTAAGATGAGAGTGGCCAGCCTCACTTATCCCTGAGTGGCATTACGTGAGCAACAAACCCCAACCATCCCTTGGATATGAACCTTTACCGGTTCCATCCGATTGGAGCACTGTAATTACCCACTAAAGCACCAGGCGCCAAATTTGGTTATATGGTTACCACCCAGCGTAGTAAATGGTTTCCTGGTGTACAGAAAACCATTTGGCTTGGCACTCAGTGTAGAGTCACCCACAGATAGAAGGAATAGGAAAGAATGAAGGAAAGAAAGACAGAAAAGGAAGCGCAAAGTCACCAGTAGGCAGAATGACGAGAAAAGAATGAAGGAGAGAGAGAGAGACAGAAGAGGGTGGAAAGAAAGAAGGATGGAGAAGAGGAAAGGGCAGACATCCGAGAGCAGCACTACGTCGAGTGAGTGGATGGTGAGTGTCCCCACCTACCAGTAGATGTATGTGTGTGTGTTTATATATGCATATAATATAATAGGTAGATAGATAGATATATACTGTAGATATTCATAATTTTTAAACTACAATGGATTTTTTAGCCCTGTATATATTTAACTCATTGTTCATGTAATTTAGTGAGCCATTCATATTTAATGTTCTGTATTTTTTCTCATTAGTTAATGTAATGCATATTGCTTTTACATAGCTGTATGTTCATATCATGTTTTGAAATGATGCATATTAGTTACAGTCATTCACCAGTAAGTTTTTCATGTACATGCGTATTGCATGCCTAGATCCTGTCATTCAACATGCCTCTGAGTATTGCGTATCTAATTACTTTGGACTTTTTGTTCATTTTTTCAGAGCCATGCACATTTATGTGGTCGAGTCATGCAAGTGCTAACTTCATCACTCCGAGAATGTATTTTTCGTGTCCATGCTGCTGCCTGACGATTTAGTTCAGTTTTCGAGGAGACATCTGACAGTGAAGGTGTTGCTGATGGCCATATTCAGCCAGTACATTTCAAGTCTCTCTTCAGGTATATGAAATGAGAAATAAAGTACGTAATCGATCTGAAAGGACTAATTTGTTATGCCTTATCGCGCTTCTGGGAATGCACGTGCTTTAATATTTTCTTGCTATCCTTTTTTCTTACTTCCGCCAAGGAGGTTATGTTTTCACCCCTGTCCTTTTGTTTGTTTGTTGGTTGGTTTGTGAGCAAGATTACAGAAAAACTACTGGATGGGTTTCCACGCAACTTGGTAGAAGAATGGGCCTTGGCCCAGAATAGACTCCACTAATTTTTGTGCGGATCCGGATAAAGGTGCGGTTCCAGGATTTTTTTTTTTTTTTTCACTTTATTTAACATTACGAGATAGGGCTTTTTTCGAAATTTTCCTAAATTTTTGAATGAATATTGCGTGGATCTTGATGAAAAAAAAAAAAAAAAAATCAGACATACTTAGGATGTTGGTATCTCCAAATGTGTACAGTTTGGGGCGGATCCATATAAAATTCTGGATCTAGCGGATTTAAACTGCATGTTGGGTCTTGGTGGGGGTATGCGCTCTACTGAGTGCCATTCTAGTTAATGCATGTTTTCCTGGTTGTGATAGTGTGTGTGTGTGTGTGTGTGTGTGTGTGCGTGTGTGCGTGTGTGGTGGTACTATTATTATGAAATTTGATATTTTTGTGAGCATAATGCAATATGTTATAACTGATAATTTAGTTTAGTCGTGAGAACTTATGTTTTTCTAGTCACGGTAGGATTTTGTTTTTTGATTTTGTAATTTTTATTATTTTTTATGAGCATGATGGAATTATTTTTTCTTGTATGATACTTTGTGCAATTTCTTGGATGGTATGGAAATTGTTGATATTTATGTTGTGATCCTGTAAAATGCAATAATATACGAGTGTCATAGATTTTATTTGCCTATTTTAATATAAACACAAGCGCTTTGATATTAGCATTAGTGTCAAACTATTTATTTGTGTATTTTAATAAGGAAGCCTCATTGAGTTATTCGGCTGAATTGAATGAACTGGAATAAAACACTCGAATTGTGCCGACCATGACAGTGTTAATGGCACCCGCATGAACATTCTCATCCTCGTGTACTCATTCTCATCTTAATAACAGTATCATGAGAATTCGGTCGTTGAATTATTCCGGCCATGAGAGCGTTAATTTTTTTCATTAACAAGACCGGGAATTTGTTCGCATTTTAAATTCAAGTGAGTGTTTTATTTTATATTCTTGTTTTTCTATCCAATAATATGACTATTTTGCCAAGTTTATCCTCGCTCTATATTTATTTTCATATAATTATTTTTTTTTTACAATGTTTTAGCTTGAGATTGTTTGTGCATTTTAATCTGTTAAAAGATTGTTTTCCTTTTTTTTTTTTTCTGTACTGAATATCATTTACGGGTGTTGGGTTATTATTTGTGTTCTGCATGTTGAAATTATTTCCACATTCGTCTTGAGTGTCTTGACATCATACTCTTGCTGAGCTAGGGTATTGAACGATATCGACGTTGCACAGCATTTGGTTTGTGTTAAATTAACCTCAACCTTGGTTGGAAAAGAGATCATGATGATGATGATGATGCTTGTGTTGCCTGACGTATTTTTCTGCCTGGAGTTCATGCTTAATCCCTTCAAGCAGGACTTTATTTTCATTCTGTTCTTGCCGCACCAGATTATTTCATTTAACTTAGACTTTTGGTAGCGAAGGTTACATAAACCATTGACCTATTTTGCCACGAGAAGCGTCCCAACGCTTAGTAAAATCTTCTGGTGAGAACAAAAAATATAAAAAAACACTTCCTTGCAGGGAACGGGTGAACGACAATTTTGCATCTACGTGCAGTATTACATTCCCACATTCTTTGTTGGCTTTCTTTTTTTTTTTTTTCCTGCTCGTATTGGCTTCATTGTCACGCTTTGTTGCCCCGTCTCTCTCCCTGTCCTTGGTTTCTGTTCATTGTCAGGCACGCTTGATTTTTTTTTTTTTTTTTTTTTTTTTTTTTGTTCGTGCTCGTCGTTTTTTTTTTTTTTTTTTTTTTTTTTTTTCCAGTGTACTATTTTTCACGCTCAGTTTTTGCCTTTTTTGAGCTGTCTTGTCAGTTTTTACATTATTTTTACCTATTTGAATATCTTTTCAAGTGATGATATTCTTTTTTCTTTAACCATTTTCACAGCATGTTTTAGTACCAAGGCGCACACGTCCACGCATAGGCGCGAGCGCGAACACACACACACACACACACACACACACACACACACACACACACACACACACACACACACACACACACAGTAATATATCTGCACAGTTATAAAAATAGTGATGCTGGGGAGCATCCTCAGTCAACATGTATGCGACCGAAACTTATACCCGACATGTACAGTAGAGTGGAAGAAACTACTGTAATATCATTCCGTGTTTAGTTGAAAAGTTGGGTGAATCTTTATATTATATTCTGAAAGGTTTCTTGGTCTCCTTATTTTTTTTTTTTTTTTTTTAAATAACACAACGGAGGAAGGAAAAACAAATGGGGAAAAAAAAAAATAATCCATACACCAGATTACTGGTGTCCTCTATTCATAAAACATCTGTAACAGTTAGACTTGAACAGTTGTGGGTTGAAATTTGGAGGAAAACAACTCTGGGGAAGCGATTTCAGGGAGATGCAGTTTGGGGAATGAAAGAATTCTGATAGGCAGAAGTTCTGCAATATGGTTGAGTGAAATTCCAGTCATGAGCGCTACCAGATGCCCGTGTAGCACGAGGGAAGGCATGGAGAGGTGGCACCATGGACGCAACTTCGTCTGAGCATTTGCCAAAAAAATATCTTTAAAATAATGCAAGGGAGGCAACATTCCTTCTTACTTGCAGGGGAGGTAGTTTATATGTAATGGCAGGGTTGTTAATGATTCTAACAGCTTTATTCTGAATTTTATCTATTTGTTTTAATGCAACCTCTCCACATCCTTTCCACAAGGGTGAGCAATATTCAAGCTGAGAGCGCACATGACTCTTTTAAATTATAGCTAACTGCTCATCGGCGAAGAAGTTACGGACTCTGTACAATAATCCATGTTTCTTTGAGGGGGTTTTAGCAAGTGATCTGACATGAGAGGTCCAGGTGAGGGCACTGTTAAGTGAGACACCAAGAATTTCAATACTTTTGGAGATGGGAATATTAGCAGCACTGAAGGTAATGTACGAATCTGGCAATATCTGTCCATTAGTAAACTGTATATATTTAGTTTTACTAGCATTAAAAGAGACAAGGTTGTTTTGTCCCCATTCACTGATTGTAGCTAGATCTTGATTTATGGAGATGGCTGTACTGAGTTGAGAGGTAGAGATATTAGACTTTGTAAATGGATGTCTGAGTGTGAATGAACTATGTAGTGTTGAGTCATCTGCATATGAGTGAACGGGATTGTGAGTGACAGATAAGAGATCATTAATATGAACCAGAAATAGGGTTGGCGCGAGAACTGATCCCTGCGGCACGCCGGCGTTAATTGAGTGGAAATTCGAATATACATCATCTACTTTTACTCTTATTTTCCTGTCACTAAGATAAGAAGAAATCAAAGGAACAAAAGACGTTAGTCCATAGCAAGGGAGTTTGTACAGCAGGGAACGGTGCCATACTCAGTCGAAAGCTTTAGAGATATGAGCTACTGCATGAGTTTCTCCAAAAAGATCAATTGATTGATGGATGGTATGAGTTAAGAGATTGACTATGTCAATGGTGGATCTTTCGTGGCGAAAACCGTATTGTCTATCACTAATTAAGTTGTTGGATTCAAGATGTTTAACAATATGCTTATTAATTAAAGTTTCAAATACCTTACCAAGAGAAGATGTGACAGCTATTGGTCTGTAATTGGAGGGGTCAGACGAACTTCCTTTCTTCGGAACTGGGTGGATATTGGCTTCTTTCCATGAATTTGGGAATAATGAAGTACGTATGCATAGTCTGAATAATTTGGCTAGGACAGAGTCAAGTTCAGGGGAACACTTTTTCAAAACAATTGGCGGAATTCCATCTGGGCCTGGCGCTTTGTTGGTAGGTAAATTGTCTAGGATGGATTTTACGAATCTTGTCTGTATTTTAAGTGGGGCAATTTCGGGAGAATCAAGTTCCAGTACTGAGACATTCTGGCTGGTATCATCTATGGTAGAGTTTCTTGCAAAGGTAATAGCAAAGATATCTGCTTTCCCACGTGGGTCATTTGTAATATTGCCATCTGAAGATTTTAGTGGGGGAATGGAAGATGACTTGTTAAAGTTATTATTGAAAGAATTAAGAGTTGACCAGAATATTCTGTTGTCATTAGGGTTGTTAAGTAGTTTTGATGCTTGCTTTTGAAGAAAGTTTGATTTAGATAGATTTAATACAGCTTTTGCATGATTTCTAGCAATTTTAAATTGGGAGAGTGATTCAGATGTTTTTGATTTTAAGTAAGAGTTATATGCTAATGACTTTTGGGCTGTTGCTCTGACACAATTGCCATCAAACCATTGTATGTATGTATATATATATATATATATATATATATATATATATATGTTCGTATATATATGTATATATGTATCAATGTATATACATATATATATTTTTGCCTTAATGACCAGGGGCTCCGACCCCAATGGTCGATAGGTAAAAAAAAAAAAAAAAAAAAAAAAAAAAAAGCAAGCTTGGAGGAAAGGCCAAAATTTGTGAAGGCGAGATGAAAGGAAGGGCTAAGAACAGGGCAAGAAACAGAGCCAGGCAGGAAAGACAGAGAAACATGAAGGAGTTATTGAAGAGGACAGGGCACGAAAGAGTACGAAAAAACAGAAAGAAAGAGGAACAAACAATAGTTGTGCATTTGGCTCGACATTCATGCTTTTGTACCATTCCCATCTTGCACGGCCAAGGTAACAATCGATGTGACTATTGCATGCTTCTGATGCATGCTTATTTCTGTTATACTCTGTTGCCTCTTCTTACATTCTCTTTTGCTTCATTTTCTTCAATGACATATTCTTTTTCGTTCCTGGTTATCTTGCATGCATGGGTCTCTTCCTTGCCTGGTTTCCTCCGTGCATGGATCACTTGCTCGTCTGACTCTCGTTCATGTGTGATCCTCCTCCGTGCAAATATCCCATTCGTACATTGTATTTCGAAAGTCATTGTTCATTGTCCTATTATATCACAGATTTTTTTGATGATACGAGTGTGTAGGGATGGCTCCGATGCGCTCATAAACCTTAGCAAATCAGATTTTTCGTAACTCCTAAAAGGGTATTAAATCATAATGAGCATCCTGCCTGAATCCTCATGCTTTTCTATAGCTACCTGAAATGTTAACTCGCAAAAAAACATTCAACAAACCCCCGCAATTTCTCCATATTTTTTGTACCCCTGTAGCTTTAAAATGGCAGAATCGATGACCGTGGCTTTTTCACAGAGGGATTTAATTCTCCTCTGGGTCGGATGCACGGTAGATATCGCCCGAAAAAGGTCAAAGGTAATAGTCTGGGAATGGCAACTTTTACAGTTTCCATCGAATTTTGACCAAATTTGATTGAAGGGCTGAGGATAAGAAAAAGGCGGTGATACAGTTTTGAGAACAATAGGTCAGAATTAAAGGTCACAGAACAAGGTCAAGCTTTTGGCCCTTATACTAAAAAAAAAAAAAATCGGTTTGAATACATAATGTTGGAAGGATTTAGGATCAGGCCAAAATTAATGTATTTAGTTTTATGAACAGTGGGTCAAAGGTCAAGGTTCAAGCGCAAAGAAGGTCGACTTTGAAACTTATCGAGTTGAGACCAATCATAGCCATCACTTACAGCCGAAGTATGTCATGTTTGAAGGCAGTGAATCAAAGGTCAAGGTCATAACAAGGTCAAAAATTCGAAGTCACAGAGCAAGATCAGATCTAAGTCTACTAATACCAATCGGATCACTTCCTTCTAAAACAGCTCCAAGGTCGTGCAGGGGACGGAGCATCGGAGTGACGTCGACTGGCTCTGGCATGAAACCCCAGTATTCAGCTGACTCCTGATCATGACGTTGAGTGTATGCTTGCCCAACTTGTCAGACCATGACACATTTTCAGTCCGGAGAAGTGAGGGAAGGGACTGAAATGTGTCAGGGAAGGTGCAGGGGTGTAAGGGAACCTACTGCTATATTATAGGGTTAAACGAGTTCGCACTTCTTCCCTTTCTTCATTTTCCCTTATTATAAATGTTTAATTTGAGTCTGCCCTTGCATACATTCTCTGTTATATAAGCCAGCTGACGTCACACAAGCCACGCCTCCCTGCGCACTGACGGAAAGTGAACTGACTTGATATTAGCAGACTTAGGGTCAGATGTTCAGTCATAGGCTGATCGTAAGGCCAGGGTGTTGCGCCATCTCAGTGCTCCTTCTTGTTGCCTTCAGAAAATATTATTCAGGTCCAAAGATATGTTTCGAGAACCTTCATTAATCCCTCTACTGCGACGACACTTTTCTAAAGTTGAAAATCTTACAAAAACTTTCGAACTTGTTTGTTTTACTTCAACTTAAAGCTTTAAAAATAAGTGAAACAAATATAAAATTGTGTTTTGTAAAATTATGAAACTGTAGGGGTAACTGTGCACCAAAAATCATCGGAACTAGGTCGAGCCAATAAAAAAAAATGTAATTCCATCCCTGCATTTTTTTTTTTCCGAAACGCCAGTACATGCCAGTTTTGTGTAGCCAGGTTTGTGCTGCGTAAGTTCACCCTAAATGTGTCATAATATTGTTATAACTATTAACCAACCATGCAGTAGACAAAAGTGTGAAAAAAAAAAAAAGGGATGGGCTTACGTATCCTTTTATTGCCTCGACCTCGTTCCCATGGTTTGGAGTGCACTGCAGTCCTTACATCTTCGTATTATAGTAAGCATTTTTATGTATGCTTGTTTAATTACGAAATGTATCGGTATACACGTCCTCAATTGTGCATTTGGCTCGACATTCATGCTTTTGTACCATTCCCATCTTGCACGGCCTAGGTAACAATCGATGTGACTATTGCATGCTTCTGATGCATGCTTATTTCTGGTATACTCTGTTGCCTCTGCTTACATTCTCTTGCTTAATTTTCTTCAGTGACATATTCTTTTTCGTTCCTGGTTATCTTGCATGCATGGGTCTCTTCCTTGCCTGGTTTCCTCCGTGCATGGGTCGTGCTCGTCTGACTCTCGCTCATGTGTGATCCTCCTCCGTGCAAATATCCCATTCGTACATTTATTTCTTTCGCGTATGGTACTCTTATCCTGCAGTTTATTTCGTGCTTGGTTGTATCTGGTAAATATTTTTCTTTCGTGCATGGCTCTCTTCCGTGCCTAGTTCTGTCTGAGGTCATGTTCTCCTTTATCCGCTACTCTTGTTTGTTCCTCTTTCTTTCTGTTTTTTCGTACTTTTTCGTGCCCTGTCCTCTTCAATAACTCCTTCATGTTTCTCTGTCTTTCCTGCCTGGCTCTGTTTCTTGCCCTGTTCTTAGCCCTTCCTTTCATCTCGCCTTCACAAATTTTGGCCTTTCCTCCAAGCTTGCTTTTTTTTTTTTTTTTTTCGACCATTGGGGTCGGAGCCCCTGGTCATTAAGGCAAAAATATATATATGTATATACATTGATACATATATACACGAACATATATATATATATATACATACATACATACATACATACATACATGCATATGAACATACACACTTCCATGCACACGTACATAAATAATTATATACTAATTTTTATTTTATTTTTTGTAGTTTTTTTTTTTAAACCTTATATTACTTATAATCAAAAATACCTAATCTAAATATCCTAAAACTAACCATCTAACAGACAAATCGCTAACCTATACTAAATCCTAAGAGACAAATAACTAGGCCTACACTAATGGTAAAAAAGCCTCGACCAAGAGAACACCATCGACTGCAGATATGTAATGCCTTTCTACATTACATACCTGCACTCCTCACCTGGTGACTGTCAGTCGAGGCACAACCTAATATATGGGAAATCAATATATGAAAGGGAACCAGACGAGTCAGGAACATTTTCATATACGTCAGCTGTCGTCCCTAATTAGAATAACTTAAGCAAGATGGTATAATGTATTTACATAATTTGTATATAAAGTGAAGAACCTCGCCCAGCAGACCACCATCGACTGCAAGTGCCCAATACCTTCCTATATTGCACACTTGCACTCATCAGCTGGTGACTGTCAGTCGAGGAACGGGGTTTAATGTAAAGGACATCAATATTAGAAATAGATCAGTGGGTGGAGGGACTGTTTCAAATACATCAACTGTCAACTCTAATTAACAGTACTATATATACATATTAACAGGTGATAAAAACTATAACTATACATTAAAAAAGTCACATCACTCTGATCAGTCCGGTCTCTCTCAGGAAAGCCATCAATTTATCAGTCATAACAATGTCCCCATCACCCAGGATGATGGAAAGGGTGAAGGGGACGTCTGCTGCACCGCAGTAATTTATAAGTGAAGCACGTTCACGAATAAATCGTCGACAGCGCAGGATGATATGACTGATAGATAACACCGCATTACAGATGTCACAGTGCGGTGGGAAGCGTCTTTCCATATATGGTTTCATGTGAGTTAAAATGGTGGGATTGAGCCGCAGCCGTGCTAATATTTATTTCTCAAGGCGACTGGGACGGTTGACGGTGTCCCAGTCGCCTAAGTGCGGCTTACAAGTTGGAATATTTAGTCTGGTCCACTGACCTTGCAACAGAAGATTTATTGATTTCTTTCCGAGAGAGAGACTCGATCGTAGATCACGAGGAAGGTCCCAAGTCTCCTCGAGCTCTACAGCCGACTTTGCAAGTAAGTCAGCCTGCTCATTGCCGTAGATACGACAATGACCAGGCACCCAGATCAGCGTGAATGACTTGTTGCATGAATGCAACTTATTAACGATGCGGCCCTGCATCTCGTGAGAGTCCGTAATACAAGATGCAATTGCCTGAAGGGCTGATTTTGAATCTGAAAATATGACAAATGAGTCATGCCTAGAATTGAGAGCATAGTCTATGGCTTTGTCAACAGCAAAAAGGTCGAAGGTGAACACAGATGTATGAGTCGGCAACCGATACCTAAGTGCACATTCAGTCGACCACACACTTGCACCCACACATTCACTCGACTTGGAGCCGTCGGTGTATAATTGATGGGACCCCAAGTGACGAACAATGATGTTACGAAACAAGTGGTGGACCTCCACCTCTGGCGCCTTGGCCTTTGGTGCTGGGAGCCATGATACATCCACTGTAAAGCCGGGTGGCTCCCAAGGCGCTATATTTTTAAACACCAACCTGTCACAGTCACTGGGGTTCACACCAAGCTCCTGAGTCAGTAAGTGGAGGCGAACGGCAAGTGGCCGACGCACCTCCCGCAGAAGGTGGTGGTATTGACGTAGGGGGATACAGGCCACATTGCCAATATTACTTTACCTAAATGTCCTTACGGTGTAGGACAAGGCCAGGTGGTCACGGCGAATACGGAGGGGAGGCACATTCGCCTCCACTTCCATACGAGCTACACGGGTACACCGGACGGCTCCAAGACACATTCGCAAACATTTATACTGTAGCACATCCAATCCTTTCAGCGTGGCATCGGATGCCGAGCCATACACCTGTGCACCATAGTCTAGCTTCGATCGAATAAGGGACTTATACACCATTAATAAAGATTTTCTGTCGGCACCCCAGGTAGTACCCGCTAGGTACTTGAGGACATTTAACAGTTTATCACAACGAGCAAGCAAAGTATTAACGTCTATCTGTCTATTCTATATACCTAGGCTGCTTCCTCCAAGGAAAGGGAGGTAGCCGAGACAGACGTAAAGTTTAAAATTCATTCTACGATCAAAATGTATTCCTAAAAATTTTACAGAATTTTGAAAAGGTACTGCCTGATTATCCAAAGTTAAGCACAAATTATGTACGTTACGATTAATGACGACTACAGCGGCACACTTACGGACGGAAAACTTAAATCCCCACTGCAAGGCCCATTGGTGGACGGAGTCAAGGGCTGCTTGAATCCGCCCAACCGAAAATTGTGCATTACGGGAAGAGTGCCATATTGCACAATCGTCAGCGTAGAGCGAGTATTTAACATTCCTCGGGACGGGAGCTGATGACAGAATATAATTGATCATAATACTAAATAAAGTAGGACTAAGCACACTTCCCTGTGGCACCCCGTTTTCCTGGATAAATGTATCCGATGTTATGTTACGGGGCAGTTTGACAGAGAAAGTTCTGTCCCTTAAGAAATTTGAAATAAAAATAGGCAAATTTCCTCTTAAACCATAAGCATAGAGCTTCATTAGTATACCGTGTCGCCATGTCATGTCATAAGCTTTATGGATGTCCAAGAACACCCCTATCATGAATTCTTTATTGGCAAATGCCTCTGCAATACAATGCTCCAAATTCATTAAATGAACTAGTGAACTTCTGTATTTATGGAAGCCACATTGTTGATCATTTAACAAATTCTTCGACTCTAAAACAAAAAGAATCCTATTGTTTACCATACGTTCCAAGCTTGCATCCCCGAGTCTGGTAAAATGCACTCAGTATGCACGTACTTGTTCGAGTTTACATAGTTTAGTGGATGTTTTCATCTGCCGGAGTTCCACCGTGTTTTTTAATCCTTTTCATTCAATGAATTTTTTTTTCCTTTTGCTACCTCCAGACGATTTTGTTTATGCTGGGAGATTTTTTTTTTTTTAATTATTATTATTTTTTTTTTTTGGCGAAGGGGAAGTTGAAAGGGTTAAATAGTCAAAACAACCACGTCAGTGTGACAGGCCTTTCCTAGGCAGAAGGAAGTTGTCTGGTGGAAGCGAGATTACATTAAAAACGATATCACTTTAAGTAAAGGGGTTGAAAATTCAACTTTATGTTTCATTTTTCTTTGTTTCGTTGTGCCCTCGGCAATTGTCTGCTCTGAATGAATTCGATGTATTTTTCTTTTCTCATTTCGTTCGTGTTGGCCTCTGTATTATTACCCAGTAATTCTCCTCGGCTTTCATTATGCCCTTGGAGATTCTCGTCTTGTGTATTCATTTTCGTTTGTATGTTGTTTTCTTCATTCAGATTTTGTTTTGTAATGCTTAGTTTCCCCTGCTTTCCTTTCTTCTTTCATGTCTGCCACCGACGTAATGTTTCTCGCTGGATTTCATTATACTCTTAAAAATACTCGTCTTGTGGATTCATCTTCACAAGATTTCATTGTTTTCAACTCCCAGTTTCTGCAGTTTTGTAAGGCTTTTTTGATGCTCCCATGTGTGATATCTCAAACATTTTTCCGCTCAGATTTAACCACGTATGCAAAGTTCTCCACACCCGGATTAATTTTCGCCGGTGACATTGTTTTCCGTCTTAAGATGTTGGAGTGTTACTTCTTCTGTCTTGTTTTGTTTGTGTGTTTTCGTTCATGTTTATGCCAGGCATTAGGTAACTCACTCATTTCCACATTTGGGCGATTGTGTGTGTGTGTGTGTGTGTGTGTGTGTGTGTGTGTGAGGGAGAGAATATATATATATATATATATATATATATATATATATATATATATATATATATATATATATATATATATATATATATATATAATCTCTATGTGTATTGTAATACACTCACCATATATAAACTTCCTCAAGTTTGCATATTTAGGTAACTCACTCATTTCCACATTTGGGCAATTGTGAGAGAGAGAGAGAGAGAGAGAGAGAGAGAGAGAGAGAGAGAGAGAATATATGTGTATAATCTCTATGTGTATTGTAATACACTCACCATATATACACTTCCTCAGGTTTGCATATTTTAGTGGAAAAAATTCATGGTGGAGTCTCATTACACGTTTAAAGGATCTCCTTGTCGATTAATTTTCGCTGTTGTCATTGGCTGTAAATCGAAATTTTTGCTGTCCTCCCCTTGTTTTGTCTTTCATTTTTTCCTGTCGTAATGTCTGATACCAGTGACAACCTTTCTGCAAAAGTTTTATCTTGTCTAAAGATTCTCACCTCCATGATTAATTTTCGCTGCTGCCATTGTGTTCCTTCTTCACTTTTTCATACAACACTGTGTGTTTGGGGAGGGGTGTGTGCATGCGCGCACGCTCCTTTTGTGTTGACCTAAATATAACAGAATCTCACGTATAATAACACTTTTAAAGATTCTCCTAATTTAAGATAGTCTTCCCTCCACTAACGACGTTGGACAAAGGTTTTTTTTATTCACCTGTGCATAGCCTTGATCATTTTATCTCAAAAAGTTGCTCTCGGATTTTCCGTTATATCTTGTGAGTAGGTGGGCAGTGAGTGAAGGCAAACTTGTGTTCTGATTTGCTTAGGGATTCGGATGCAGGGTTAAATCAGATTTTAATGGCGTTGGCGGAGGTATGCACTCAGAGAAATTGTGTAACACTGCAAATTGAACAGTAGAATGGAGTGACTATGAGACCATAAAAGATTTCGTCCGGTAGGAAAAGGGAATTACAGCAGTGAACCACACTTCTTATTCGCGATGACGAAGGTATTCACTCTTTTAATACATTCTGTTTAAGAACTGCACATTCTGTGGAATTCTTATTCAATCGCAGATTTTTTTTTTTTTTTTTTTGGGGGGGGTGAGGAGAGGGGAAGTGATCTAGAAGGCTGTTATTTGAAGGCCGTCCGAGATAAGGACTTGAAATTTTCAGGAGTGTTGTATCTTGGTTACAGGCTTCTTTTTGCACAACGTTTTTTCCCAGTACTAGCGCTTTCTTTGTTGTTGTTTCAGATTTTGCCATCCAGCGCAGCCAAAACTACTGAATCGATTACTTTGATTCCAGTATGTAGCTGTCAATATATACTAGTGCACTTGGGTATTGATACTGAGATCCAACAAATACTTTTTGAGGTAACCTATTGAGGAAATCCAAATGTCCGCCTCATGCCTGAAAGTGCTAAATCGGAAAGTATTAGGCCGATTTTGACCAGACTCGGTGGAAATGTAGGGGGTCATGAGTGAACGTGATTTGCATAGTATGAATGACCTTTACCATGATCTCAAGGTAACAGGTCAAAATTCATAAAATATTTTGAGTCATACAGAAAATCCATTAATATTAGGTCTACAATGATTACAAATGTATTTTCAGAATCCTGAGAGTGTCTACTTTTTAAAATTTCATACAGTAATAGCAGGTATGACAAACTGCCAGTGGTCATTACATAGTCCTAATTAAAGACCACAGACAAGATCAGTGGTTTCACATTGATGACATTCGTTTCTGCGTACATAATTTACAAAGATTTAGTAGCTTGCTATATAATGGTTTACACGAAATAAAAGATTCACTTGGTGAGATCAGTAATAACTACCTTTATCCCTGTACATTCATTTCGTGATGCATTACTAATAATTCACCATTTACGACAACCACTGTTAACACTGAATATTTCAAAGACTATTCACCTTATATGATGTGCAAGTGTATGATTCTTGTTTTTTTTTTTTTTTTTTTTGGTTATTCTAATCTGATATGCGGCATTATCATCTAGAACAGTGCTTCTTAACCTTTTTTGAGTCACGGACCCCTTCAAGAATCTGGTGAAAGCTATGGACCCCTTCTCTACAAAAATGTACATAAACACAAACACGGCATTTTTCATGCGATGAATATACTTAATTTTATTGAAAATTACATCACGCAGTGTATGACGTACACAAAGTATAAAACAGTCTTTACAAAGGATTATGTTTCTCACTCTTTTTCATGCAAAAACTAATGACCACTGTATGAGAAAATGAAATACAGCCAGCTTGTACAAATTAAACAAAACTTTAACTCTGTTAAAAAGTTCATTTCAATGAGAGGGTTGCTGTTGTTTGGCTTGAATAAGTAGATGAAATAGTGGGGTGGTCTTTGACAAGGCAACACGCATGTCATCGTTGACATCCAGTTGATTTCGATTTTTCGTTTTGATAGAAACAAACATTGAAAACCCTAACTCACAAAGGTATGTAGTGGCAAACTGAATCAGAGCACCCATAGCTCGCTTTGCCAGACGAAGGCAGGCTTGTGTCAACGAATGCTAGAATTCTTCAAGACTCTTCGATTTTTTTTTTTTTTTGGGGGGGAGGGCAACTAATAATGCCAAACGGCATCACGTAATATTGCTGAATTGTTCTTAATTATTCTGACCTTCAAGGACCCCCTGAAGCCCATCCATGGATCCCCAAGGGGTCCATGGACCCGAAGTTAAGAATCCCTGATCTAGAATGTGTTCTGTGAACATAGCTTCAGCAATTTTAGAATTCTAGTTCGTTATTGTCGTTGCCTTTTTTTTTTCTTTTCTGAGCCTATGTCTCAATCTTCGGTTGGATGTTATTACAATAACCTGTACTTAAATTGTTTTCTTGCATATCTTCGTCTTTGCAATAAAACTCTCGGCATCCAATTGCACACACTTGCCTGGATTTGCATGTTTCAGTGTACAATATTTCTTGCTGGAGTTTCATTTCATGTTTTAACATTCTCCTCTTGTGGATTAATTTAAGCTGGTTTCACTGATTTGTGTCCTCTGTTTCTGCTGAACCACTGGTTTCCTGTGTGTGTGTGTGTGTGTGTGTGTGTGTGTGTGTGTGTGTGTGTGTGTGTGTGTTACTTTCTTACATGTGTATTATTTTTTATATGTGAGTGTCTGCCCGCGCTCGCCCTTGTTTTGTGTGTGTGTGTGTGTGTGTGTGTGTGTGTGTGTGTGTGTGTGTGTGTGTATTTTACATTTGCCGCCACGCACGCGCGCAGACGCATTGTATAATATTCTCTCTTAAGCATGTCTGTCTGCCAAGCAGCACCAAACATGCACACACTTGGTTGTTTTTGCATATTTCAGAGAACAGTTGTACTTGGTAGTGTCATTACCCGGTATTCTCTTGTTTCTGGGAACGTACTTTTGGACTGTATTTTTGCTTCCCCCAGACAGTATAATTCATCACACGATGAGCTTTTCGAAATGGGAAGTTATAACCCTTATTAGCCTCGTAGCTACTTCGTGTTCTTTCCATCGAATAAAAGTGTAATCAAACTGAACTAAAACGTAATCGCACTGTAATGGTCAAAGATTTTCTTCTTATCTGGATGCATTAATGTTGGCTTCTTTGTTTGCACTTAGTTGCTGAGATTTTATGTATGTTGTTAGGTCCCCCATCCCTCTATTTTTTCTATCATCCGAATCGGCAGAGGTGATCTGGTGTCCTTAATGGAAACGAATTTGATTCCCTATTGGGGATAGGGAATTATTTCAGATATTACGTTTCGTTAAATAAAGGCTTTACTCTAAGGCATCCCGACATGTCATGAAAAACACCTCCGCTAATACCAGTGCACCAGTTCCGTTTGAGACAGCCCTTGAATGTACTCAGTATGGACGGTGGGTACAGTAGTAGCGTTGAAGTGGTAGTCAAGGGTACACAGGAGGAATGCTGGACCTTTCCTGTGGGGGATTCTGTTGTGCGCATGATTTGGTTTCTCTGGTTTTTACGAAACTTTTTTTTTTCTCTCTTGATTATTCCCATTTTGTTCTTCGGTCTCTTTTATTGGTGCATTTTTTATCTTTTAATTTTTCACTTGTTCCTCATTCCGCTCGACTTTGTTTTTTTCTGAATTTTCATCTTTTGCTTCATGTTTTCTATTATTCTTTGAGGTTTTTCCCAGACTTTCTCTCTCTCTCTCTCTCTCTCTCTCTCTCTCTCATTCCACACTTTATTCCTGACCCTATGTTGGTGGATGTGTGCGTATTTCTCTCTCTCTCTCTCTCTCTCTCTCTCTCTCTCTCTCTCTCTCTCTCTCTCTCATTCCACACTTTATTCCTGACCCCATGTTGGTGGAGGTGTGCGTATTACTCTCTCTCTCTCTCTCTCTCTCTCTCTCTCTCTGTCATTCCACACTTTATTCCTGAGCCCATGTTGGTGCAGGCGAGCGTATTTCTCTCTCTCTCTCTCTCTCTCTCTCTCTCTCTCTCTCTCTCTCTCTCTCTCTCTCTCTCTCTCTCCACGCACTTTCTCAAAACTTCTTTCCTCGACTTTTACTTCCCTAGCATCTTTCTCACCAAATTTAATTTCCAACCACTCTTTCTCAACTTTTCCTTTCCTAATTCATTCTCCTTCTCACCCCCCTTCTCTCTTTCTCTCTATCACACACACACACACACACACACACACACACACACACACACACACACACACACACACACACACAGTTTCACTTTGTACCACACACTGCTGTTTTTTTTTTTTTTTTTTTCACAGAGGTCTTTCACCCCCTTGCATGAAAGTATTTTCCACAAACGCCGTCTCTTCCCTCAGATAAAATCCCTTCCTTGACCTGATCTTTTATTTCACTTGTTTGGTTTTGCCTTTTGACCCAAGGCCTTTTTTTTTTTTTTCCCCACTCTCTAAAATTCAGTTTATTATAGTTTGCCATTTTTTTGTATCTCGGATTTAACAAGATGTCAGTTTCTCTCTCTCTCTCTCTCTCTCTCCGTCGTTATCTGTAAATTCAATAGTCTTTGTTTTCACTGTCCTTTGCCTTACACTCAGACTCACTTTTAGAAAGTCTCTCTCTCTCTCTCTCTCTCTCTCTCTCTCTCTGGCAGCATTTCTTTCCTAGACTTTTTCTTCATCCGCTTTCTCGTCTGATCTAGACTACAACTTTTTCTCAACTTTCCATTTATTGAATGATTCTCTCTCTCTCTCTCTCTCTCTCTCTCTCTCTCTCTCTCTCTCTCTCTCATAGTGACAGAGTTTTTAAAGACTGTCTAACCTAGCCAGTACGAACAGTGTATCCTAAGGTGAATATAATCATTGAGAAAGCAAGAATATAGTGAAAAATATGTCCCCAGACTTAATGGGATTTATCTCTTCTCTACAATATCCTTTTTAACCTTGCTGCTGGCCCCCTTAGCCGATGTTTATTTTTGTCTATTTTTTAAAGCTTTGGAGACCTTGTACTGACGGAGTTGGAAGTAGCCTTCATTAGTCCTTTCACTACCATTACCTCCTTTTTTAAACTAATCTCAGACGACGTTATTCAGCCACTGGGACAGCTCTTGTAATGAAGGGATTAATGACAGGCAAACGCCACATTTTCCACTGTTTTCGTTACTATCGATATTCATCATTTTTTCTTTCTTATTTTTGCGTCTGGTGATTTAGTGGGTAAAAAGCATCCGTCGGAATAGCCTTTAAGATGCCACAAGGATTAATCCCCTGATGGCTGTAAAAAAGGGAAAAAAAATATGGTTGAAGCCTTTTACAAATGGTGATAGTGATGGGCAAACGATGATTGGTTTGTAAAAAGTGTAGAATTGAAGACGGTGTTAAAGGTCAGTGGATGAAAAGATAAGTGTATAGCATATAGGTACAGCAGCAGTGATAGATTTAATGGCAATACGATGAAAACAGGTGCGTAAAAAAGAGTAGTAACGTGATACTGGTAAACTTAATAATTCATGATGTAGAAAAAGATAGAGTAACCAAAATATAGAAGTGTTGATGGTGGTCTGTTTATTGGGCAAAAATGGGAGGCCAAACAGTTTAGCTGTGATGTTAATGATAAATTTAATATGTCAGATGATAAAAAATTGCCTAAACAATATAGAAATGGTGATAATGATAACTTCGGTGAGTCGGAAGATAAAAAATGTCTTTGAAAAATGAGACAGGGATGAATTCCGTAAGTCAGAAGATTTAAAAGTGGCTGTAAAGGTATAGAACTGGTAATATTGATAAGTGTAAGGGTCAGCAGATAAAAGGAAAGGCAAGATAAAAGTCACCTCTTCTTTTTCTGGTTGGCTGTCCTAGTCTTTGACCGTTTCTATTTTTCTGTTATCATTTTCCCTCGCAGTTCTTATCTTCTTTGGTGCCTTACGCCCTCACACACACTCCTGTCTTTGTCTTTCTCACACACGCATTTTCTCTCTCTCTCTCTCTCTTTTACACACTATTTTTATCCGCCTCGTGTCAATTCCGTACCCAACCCTTAGATAACGAAGTACCTACTATGCATTGTATTTAGGATAACGCCACATGATTATACAATGCTCAGGGGACTAGTAATGTAAAAAAAAATCAATGATAATTAACGTTTAGGCTGAGAATAAATGTCTGCATTAAATTCCAGCGTACGATAAACGATTTTACTCAGCTTAAAGAATCTCATCACATCTTAACTATCAGTCTCTTCACACCCATAGCGACTGTCCTGTTTATATTACTCTCGCTCATTACAGAATGGATAAGGATAAAGCGTATAAGACGTTACTGTAGTGAATGGAATAATGTGCTTTTCTTATATATTTATTAATTTTTCTGTCCATTAGGTATCCCCACTAACGTTTGGAACTACGGTACTGTATATCCCCCGTCTGTTTCTTAAGAGCGTTTTTGTAACTTGCCGGCATTCCTTTATTTCTTTACCATTTAGCTTCAAACTTGGCGCAGCTGATTAGCGGGCCAGTAGCGCTAGACACCTTTTATTTTTCATTATTTTATTCAGGTCTTTTACATTGATATATGGGGTCAAGTGTCCAATTATATAAAAAATTGAGATCCTAAAAGATTTGTATGTTCATTAATTATCTTGACAGGTTGTACAGAAGTATATCAGTGTACTCTAGTTGTGTGGAGACCAACTTGCATTTCTTTGAGATTGTTGGCAATCTTCTGTTTTGTTCTTGCTACCTCGGACCATTTAGCCTAATTCTGCGTATGGGGATAGGGCAGTTTGTGAAAGGTGAGAGGACACATTCTAGCCCTGTTATTGAAAATGGTTTCTTCCTGTGCTAGATAAAATCATTTGAAGAGCACAGAAATATCATCAAATAAGTCCTCGGTCTGAAAGGACTAACCTAACAACCATCCCTTCCATTATTTCACTTTTAAAATAAATCTTGGGATGGTCTCTGATCTTAGGTTTAATGAAAATTATTGTATCAGTGTCCTCCCACCCTTCATTCTACCTCCCTCCCCTTCCTTTTATCATCCCCTTCATTGATCCTTCTCTCCTTTTCCCCTTAACATCTCCACCCCTCCTTATCCTTCGCTATATTCTAGCTTCAGTCCAGATGATGCAATTAACTGCAGAAAGGATAGGAATTAAAGTGTATAGGAAATCATCATAGTGAAAGGGAAATTGTGCTTGTGAAATTTATTTATCTATATACATTCATTTCCTGCTCGAGGCATGCTATCATGTAACTTGAGTACCGCATCGACCTAGTAAGCCAGACTGCTAGGAGCCAGACCTAGTAGCAGTCAAACTACTAGCAGCAGTCACACTAAAAGCACTTCCCCCACTCCCCTTTCAGCGGTAGGGACGAGGAGGGCAATAGCGAAAATATCAAGACAACTTCATTCCCCTCTTCTCACGAGACTCTTCAGCCGGAACCCCAGCCGTTGGGGGTGGTGGCCTTTCCGGTGTGGTGACGAGGGGAGCGCGGAGGAGTATGGCAAGGCTACCTCTTTCCTCTAGATCCTCTTAGGCCGGAGCCCAGCCGGAAAGAAGGGTTGGGGATGGCCCTTCGAGGGTTGAGCAAGCTTGCCAGCAGAATGCTTCCATACATTAGTGAGCAGGCTTGAGGTCTGCTTTGACCTAGTGTCACTCATATTGCTGGCAGTCAGACGTAGTAGCAGTCAGACTGCCGGCAACAGATTTAAAGCACTCCCCACCTGCGTCATAAGCCAGACAGGATGGGTAATATTAGCTATGTTCCCCCCAAACAATTTGGAGAGGCCTATATTCCGTAGTGAAATGTTACGGACTGATGATAATGATGATGGCGATAATGATAATATATATATATATATATATATATATATATATATATATATATATATATATATATATATATATCATCAGCCATTTGAGTGTCCACTGCAGGACCGGCCTATCCCTACCGAGGTGGGGACGATACAGCCAATGTATCTCTACCAAGTGGCTTAGCCTGTCTGGTAGAGATTGTATGTAGGGTGAAAAGTGCTTGTAAGTGTAATTGTAGTGTTGGAATGGCTTTGAATGTGTGTTAGTCTGTGAACCAAGTGTAATCGGCCCGCGCAAGCCGACTGGGTGAGAGCATACTTTATAGTATGCGACACTGGTTCAACCACAACACTCCTGATGGCCAGAAGAACGCTCCCAAAGTTTATTACCCTGGCGGGGCGCGAACCCTCGTTCTTCAGTGTACGAAAACGAACACTTTACCACTGAAGCTATATATATATATATATATATATATATATATATGTGTGTGTGTGTGTGTGTGTGTGTGTGTGTGTACGGTATGTATATTCATTTATTTTTAGATTGTTCGTTATTTAATCTTAGAGTCTAAACGTTCCTAATCTCACCATCCCACCCTTTCCACACCCCTCCACCCTCCTCGCCTTTCTTAATTTAGCAGAAGCCGTGTGATGGTAGCAAGAATTGTGTGGAAGACGTCATCGTAGTGAAAAGAACTGTGACCACATGTATATACCCAGTTGTAGGAACCGTCAAGTAGAGATAGTCACACACACACACACACACACACACACACACACACACACACACACACACACACACACACACACACACACACCGTCTGTATTCCTAGCACCACTCGCCTTGTTGTAGTTTGCCAGTACAACTTCTCGTGTTTTGAACACTTTGCGTGTGTGTGTGTGTGTGTGTGTGTGTGTGTGTGTGTGTTATTATTTGTTTATTTATATATTTGCTTTCTGGTCGTGTTTCTTCTGATCTTATTTTTGCTCCTCCCTCCCCCCTTTACACCCTCGTACGAGTATAATACCTTGTTTTTGTAATGGATAAAAGCAGCGTGTATCCTGCCCCATAAAAGTTGTTACATCTTTCGTAATTGTAATTGTTTTGTTAATGGGTGATTACGTTTGCATCAGCTGTCGATAATTCATCATGTTAATTGTCATTCATATTCTCTCTCTCTCTCTCTCTCTCTCTCTCTCTCTCTCTCTCTCTCTCTCTCTCTCTCTCTCTCTCTCTCTCTCTCTCTCTCTCTCTCAACTTAATATGTTGGTGTATAATATCCTCACGTTTTCCCACTTTAGTTATTCATTGTTTATTAATTCTTTTTTATATTGTACTTTTATTTTCCTTGATTCCATGTCATTAATTCATTTTCTTTAGTTTCATATATGTACGCTTCCATTCTCCTCATGTAATTCCATCCATTTTTACATGTGTGTTTTGTCTTCGTCTTTTTTTTATAATTTTTAGATTTTTCTCATATTCACTGATTTCTTCACTTATATACATTACACGATTCCATTCACCTCTTAGTTTCTCATATCTATATTTTTTTCGAAGCTCACTTTTAAGTTCCTTTTTCCTCATGTTTACAATCTAATCTGTTTAGTCATTCATTTATTTTATGCTTGTTTTTAGTCCCTCCTTCACTTTCATTCATTCCTGTTATTCACGCATCCACTCCTCTTTTGCACTTCCAGTCATCTCTCGTATATTTAACCCTATCCGCGAATTGTTTTCCCTCATCTGTTTGCTTTTTATTTATTTATTTATTTATTTTTTTTTTTTGTGTATCGTAATTCATTCAGCTGTTTGAAGTGTTGCACTTTAATTCGTGTGAACTTAATCCAGTCTCGATTTTTAGTAGCATTCATTCCCGTTTTCCTTTCATCCTTCATTTCAGTATTTTTTACCTCTTCCAGTCTTCTTGGTTACCACCAGTCATTCCTCTGGTACTTTTTTTCAGTAATCTTTATTTCATCGTTATACTTTTACCTTTACCTGCGTCCATTCCATTTGAACATTATTTCAGTTATTTCTCTCACTTTCACTGACTTGTTTTACCAGTTTCAGTCTCCACTTTTCCTTACCTCTGTTGTCTTTTTACATGTTCCCAATCTTCTGCATCACTTTCATTGATTTTTTTTCCGGTTTCAATATCCTTCTGTACTTTCATCTATTTACCATTTTACATGCTTCCAATCCCGCTCACCAGAATTCGTGGCTCTTTGTCTTCCTGGCTCGCCCTCCACTCACTGGTTTTACTTCGATGTATTTCCCCGGCTATCGACTGCATTTCAATAACTGCTGCCGTTTTTGCTGGGCTGAGAATGTCGGAGGCGTGAATGATAGTGGATATTGGACCGAGTTACTACACTGTTTTTACACTAACTTGGCCTAAAATCACCATTTATACTAGAATACGAGTATGGTGCTGCTTATTTAAGATGTGCTGTGGAAAGATTGTACCGCCTTGCATTATCTTTTTTACTACTTAGAAACGTGAAATAAGCAGCTAAAGGACGAAAATCCGGGCCAAGGTTAGGTAAAAAGAGTGTTGTTTTGTAAGACCCTTAGAGAAGGAAGATTTATAGTCCCCTTCAAGGTCATGCAGGTCATTGGTATTGTATTACTGGCTTCACTCTGATCGCTTTTTTTTTTTTTTTTTTGTCTAATTTTTTTTTTCTTTTTTTACCAATGCCGTGATACACCTACTGTAGAATATGATAGTGGTGAAAGCTTACTGCCTTATACTGCATCAAATTCGGTCATCTCCACGCACTCACCATCACACCTACAGTGCCCATCTTTACGGGGTGCTTTACTTCCCCTCTCCCTTCATCACACATCATTTCAGCCCGTTTCTCCCATTTTCCTCCACCGTTGCCACCATTTTTCCACTTTTTTTTTTAATTGGTGGTTAAGTTTGCACCATTTGATGATAATTTATAGAGTGACACTGTGCTATGAATCTTCCTCTCTCTCTCTCTCTCTCTCTCTCTCTCTCTCTCTCTCTCTCACCCATGTTGTCTGTCCGTGTCACCTGTTTATTTTTCTCTTCAGTACCCTCCTTCTCTCCTTTCTTTTGTCCCCTCTTTTGTCTCCGCCACTTCACTCTCACCACTCTCTCTCTCTCTCCTCTGCTCTTTTGTCTTTCGCTTCTCCGGTGTCCTCATTTTAAACCTACTTTTTAGTAGACTTGTTATACTTTGAGCCCTCTTCCTTGGGCGAGTTTCCCTAAGTTAGATAAAGTTGTTTGTATGAAATATAAAGTTCTCAATTAGTAGCAATGCTGAGTTCTCAGTTAGTAGCCTAAGGGCAGTTCTTCCTGGTCTGTACTTCGCTTTACTTTGTTACTTGTGTCCATTTGTTAACTTGTTGTTCAAGCTTTGTCATATTCAGCTGCCCTTGGACATCATTTCTACATTGTGTGTGTGTGTGTGTGTGTGTGTGTGTGTGTGTGTGTGTGTGTGTGTGTAATTCACCGGGTCGGTCAGGATCACGTGATGGTCGTGATCATCAGCATTGTACCCTCCCGAAAGAGAGCTGAGAGCTCATATAGCCCGATCTAAGGGCAAAGCCTCGACCTTCACACACGCACACACCCATCCCCTTGCTCAAGGGGGACTACCCACTCGCTTCGTCAGTGAAAGTTTTCGCATCCCGAGCAAGGCGCAAACCCCCGTCTTAGCGGATGCTAGGCGAGAGCGTTACCACTGAGCCGGGGAGCAGAGTGTGTGTGTGTGTGTGTGTGTGTGTGTGTGTGTGTGTGTGTGTGTGTGTGTGTTTCTACTAACGCCCTATGATTATACTCAGCATACACAACTCATAGGGATGAAACTGTTGCTTATCTCATTATTTGCTTACATATTTAATTTTTTAATGGAATCACAGTAAAGCAATTGGGAATAAAACAGCAATTATGATACCGAGAAAGAAATCAAGGGAACGATTTTGGAAGATATAAAATAGTTATAAATAACATGGGAACAAGGAGAAAGCAAGAACAGGGGGTAATAACTTAATGGAAGAAATATAGTAAGGACAAAGAGAAGATTATGCTGGACGGTAAATGGTACGGAGGTCCAGAGAGAGAGAGAGAGAGAGAGAGAGAGAGAGAGAGAGAGAGAATATGTGTGTGAAGGAGAAAACGTGAGCAAGTGAAAAAGGTAACCCGGATTGAGTGTCCCGGAAGACAGGTGGTGATGGGTAGGTGACGTGTTGATGTCAGAGTGAGGCTCAACATCCACATCTCTGACGGAAGGGGGTGGGGTTATCCAGGTCTCAAACGTCTAGGTCAAGGAACTATTGCGCTGATGTTCATGGAATTCTCGCTGATTTAGAAGTTTATGATCAGTGTCAGTACGCTTTCTGTCTTTCTGTTTATCTGATTGTCTGTCCAGCTACCTATCTAATTATCCATTTACTCTCTATCTATCACTGCATATCTGTCTGTTTATATATATCTCTGTATATATATTTATTTGTCAATCTATCTCTCGGTGCACATTTTGGAGAGGGTATCCACCTCCACACTTTAGACAACGCTAGCCAGGTGAACGAACGCTGACATAGTTGGATTGTTTTCACCTGATGCAGCTAGGCCATTCCTGTCGCTAGAACACTAAATCGTTTGCACACGAAATTAAGTAAGCCTTAGTTATGAGGCAGAAATAAGTCAAATCAGCCCTCCATTCTTAGTTTACCTGACCATCCGCTGAGGTGAAGGGGAGTTAGGGTACTGTGTCAAGTTAGAACGAACACTCGATAAGCCAATCGAATTCTGACAGGTTTTTGAATTTTATTATCAGTCAGTCTTTTTTGCTGTATGTCTCTGTTAGTCTGTCAGTGTTTCTGTATCTCTCTGTCTATCTCGATCGACCAATCTGTCTGTCTGTATGTCTGTCTGTCTGTCATACCTACTCGTATGTCTGTATCTATCTATCATATCATCCACATCTTACTCACACGTCAAGCATACACCTTTCAGGTCAAGAAACCATTGTAATAAAATAAAAGCATTAGGATGATAATCGCCCGCCAAAATATGTTGTTGGCTAAGGTACAAGTTACCCTGCAAACCATATTTGTAGAAAATTCGCAAAACTGCGGAATTCAGTTAACGAGTTTCACAGAAAATAAAAATCCATATTAAATATGAAACAAAAGTATTCGGGGGTCGAATGCTAATCGCCCGCCAAAGTATGTTGTTGGCTAAGGTACTGGCTACCTACAAACCACACTGAAGACGAGATATTTTGGCCACACCACATACACACGCACACACACTTGCAATAACTACTGTATAATATTATCGCCTCGTCTTTCTGAAGGCGGGCAATAATGATGACGTTGATCGATATTTCACAGGTTTTACGTGTTTCCAATCTCTCAGTTTGTCGACTAGCGGGTCGGTGTGTCTGTCTGTTTGAGATGTAAAAAAGGAAATACAGAGAGTGTATAATAAAAACGAACCAACAGGGTAGGATAAACGCTGAAAATAAATTAAAGCACAAAATACGACTATTCTAAACTATGTAAGGTGAAGCATAAGATAAGCCAAGCTTAAACTAGACTATATGAGACGAAGCAGAAAATAAAAGATTATCCCAAATTATATGACGTAAGAATGATATATGTATTCATGTTGGCATAGGAGGCCTCCCAGTACGTATTCCTTACCAGTTATTCCAGAATGTTTCGATAATATCTACTCGTACTTGTGCGTCATTTATCCAGTCGTAAACAACATCAACAACAACACAAATGAAAATGAGTTGTGACGTGTATTAAATTGAAAAAAAATAAAAGAACAAAAGAAGAAGAAGACGTCTCCTGTGCCACCTACAATAAACACCTGAGGAACAAGCGCGGATTCCGCACAGGGGATGAGGAGCAAGGGGTCCTCTTGCTGACGTGACCCACTCTGAGCAGTTCCAGTGTTTGGTCTTGTATATTGGGTCACTGTGAACCTGACCTTCGACCTATATCCATCTGTGTAATCTATCAATCTGCACCTTATCCATCTACCAATTTATTTGTACATGTGCGTCTTTCTGTACAGAATATTACCTGCCTGTATCTGTCTAATTATGACGGTATCCATTTTCGATGTATCTGTCTGTCTATAGCTGTGTGTATGTGTGTGTGTGTGTGTGTGTGTGTGTGTGTGTGTGTGGTGTTCATTTGAATGCCTGTTAATCAATTGTTTCATATGATTACTTGATAATCCTCTGATAATGTTATAAATTCTGGTGGCTTTCCTCGTGACTTTATCAGTTACCGTGTCATTATTTCTCATTTCTCAATCCTTATGATTTTGTAACTCTTCCACTGAAGCTGTATACCCGAGTCGCCAGTGCACCAGAGTATATAGCTAATCCGTCAGTACGATAACTGTATTTCATGGTTGCTGCCGCCTGGTGATTTTATTCCACATCGGAGAGACCCTTTATAATGACTGGGTATCATGCCCAAATCTGTGGTTATATTTTCGTGAGAATATTCTGTTGAGGTTTTCTGTTTTCGTGGTGCTCAGAAATTTTTTTTTGGATGGAGAAAAGTTTTGCGGTGGACGGCGGGGAGTGGTCAACAGCACTCACCAATGTTTGTGACTCACGTGTTTGTGACTCAACGCGGGACAAAAACAGGTCCGTGGTCTATTATTCAGTGCTCCAGAGTTTAACTAACGTATCTGCATGGCGTATACTGCAGTCCTTTATTGTTGGCTGTCCCGTAAATTGGCTTTCTTAAAAAAAAAAAAAAAAAAAAAAAAAAAAAAAAAAACTATCCCCGACGCCAAAATCCTGCAAAGGATGGCCGCAGACAAAACGCCTCCAAGTCGCTCTGTCACCCACCATTTGACTGCCCTGCCCCAGCTCACTCCTCTCTCCCTCATGTACCTCTCAATTCCATTCCTTTACCTCATCCTCGGTCTCCCACTGCCTCTCCCTCCCTCCACTTCACCTGCATACACCCAGTCGGTCTTTCATTCTCCATTATCTCTTCATGTCCAAACCACCTCAGTGTATTTCTCCTAATTTTCTCAATCAAATCCACGTTTACCCCACAACGTTCTTTGACTTCATAATTCGTCAACCTGTCCCCTCCATATCACTCCAAATGCTCCTCTCAGGTAAAAAAAGGAAAAAGAAGAAGAAGAAGAAGAAGGATGTTTTCAACAATTGTAAACTGCTCTAAAAATAAGTAATTGATAAAATGAGTATACTGAATAGAAACAGCAACAACAGTAATAATAATAATGATAACGATAGTACTTAATAATAATAATAATCATAATAATAATAATAATATCACTTAAGATACGCGGTAATCGGACTGTCTCATAAAATAATATATATATATATATATATATATATATATATATATATATATATATACACACACACACACTAGCTATCTATCTGTCTGTCTAGATAGACAGATAGATAGATAGATAATTTGTGGAACGTGGGGGCGCTCACTATCCACTCGCTGGATGTAGTGCCGCTGTCGGGTGTCTGCCCTTTCCTCTCCTCCATCCTTCTTTCCTTCCTTCCTCTTCTGTCTTCCATTCCTTCATTCTTTCCTTGTCCTTCTGCCTATAGGTAACTTTACACTCCCTATTCTGTCTTTCTTTCCTTCTTTCTTTATTCCTCTTCCTTCTGCCTGTGGGTGACTCTACACTGAGTGACAAGTCAAATGGTTTCCTGTACACCAGGAGACCATTTACTACGGTGGGTGGTAACCATATAACCAAATTTTGGTCGCTGGTGGTTTAGTGGGTAATTATTGCGCTCCAATCGGATTGAGCCGATAAAGGTTTATATCCAAGGAGTGGTTGGGGTTGATTGCTTATGTAATGTCACTCAGGGATAAGTGAGGTTGGTCACTCTCATCTTAAATGTCGGGACCAATTGCCTATCTCTGGGCTCCTACGCTCCTCATGGGTCAGTGGAGGATTGGATGATGGATGGATATATATATATATATATATATATATATATATATATATATATATATATATATATATATATATATATATATATATATATATATATATATATATATATATATATATATATATATATATATATATATATATATATATATATATATATATATATATATATATATATATATATATATATATATATATATATATATATATATATATATATATATATATATATATATATATATATATATATATATATATATATATATATGTATATGTATATATATATATATATATATATATATATATATATATATGTATATATATATATATATATATATATATATATATATATATATATATATATATATATATATATATATATATATATATATATATATATATATATATATATATATATATATGTATATATATATATATGTATATATATGTATATATATATATATATATATATATATATATATATATATATATATATATATATATACATATATATACATATATATATATACATATATATATATATATATATACATATATATATATATACATATATATATATATATATATATATATATATATATATATATATATATATATATATATATATATATATATATACACACACACACACACAGTAAGCAGTTTTGGCATATTTTCCCTACTGCTTAATATCCTCTTTGTGTCATGTAGGCTGACGACATGTACAATGCAACAAGTTTTTTCCTAAATGACTCAGGAAACTGAAGACCACAGCACTCAATTTCGCTCACATATATGTTGTTCATTCCGCTATATCCTTAAGCTAAAAGTGTTGTGATTGAGAAGCCCATGAGGCTAATGCGCAAGTGTCCATTTCTCTCTTTGCATTATTGAAACACTGGCACTTCTGCTTGGCGTGAAAAACTACGTAGCACCTCTTCCTCAGGAATTCATTATGCATGGCACACCTTGATATACGCTTACATGCTGCTAATATTTCGCAATGGTGATATACTATAGTTTGCATTAGTAATATGATGAAGGATAATAAATTCTTAGGCTGTAATGATTCACTCGCAGACTAATCAGATTATCTCCCATTAGCTCGAATACAATACTAATAGTTGTTCTGACGATTTTTTTTTTGTGCAAGAAAGAAGGAACCAAAGGCCAGGGGCCCACAAACCGTTCCTTCCAAGAAAAAAATAAAAATAAAGAAAGAGAGCCAAATTCATGATCCGTTCATTTCGAGATGCCTGGACACACTGCTTTTGAAAAACTGGAGATCATAGGAAGTAGAAAATACAGAGAGAGGGAGACAGATACAGAGTTGACCTGCTGCATAAATGAAGGACTGGGAGTAACGGTTAACTCTTGCATTAGAGAGTTAGACAGAAAAGGGATGAAAGTTTGTTTCACTACGCGCCCATAGTAGAGGTGGAGGGATGCATGCAGACAGTTCAGAGGAGCAGCGACAATTGAAGTAGCGATAGAAAAGAGATAAAGATGCAACAGTCCCGCGGAGAGACAGAGGTTGAAGGGAGCCAGTAAGAGAAGGAGAGTTGATGAGACGAAAAGCCTTTGATCCTACCCTGTTGAGAAGAGCTGTATGTGGGGAGCCTCCCCACACATGAGAGTTGTACTCTTCACAGGGGCGAATGAAACTCGTGTATAAAGTCAAGAACTCAGCAGGGGTAAGGAAGGTACGGAATCGGCTTAGCACACCCAATCTCTTGGAAGCAGATTTTACAAGAGATGTAATATGATCTTTCCAAGATAAGTCCCGAGTGAATGAAACCCCAAGCATATTCAAGGATGATGCAGGATTGAGCTCGATATTACTAAACATTAGTGGGTACTCCTGTGGAAGATTGTGTCTGGTTGACAGGTGTAAAAATTGAGTTTTTGATGCATTAAAAATAATAAGATTATTTTTATTCCAGTCAGAGAGACGAGCCAAGTCAGACATTAGGTTTGCCATAGCCTCATCCCTTCTTTGTTGAAGTAACTGCTAAGATGGACGTTGAAGGAACCGATTGGAAAGGTGAAGGGTGGAATCATCAGTGTACGAATGGATAGGGTTAGATGTACTGCTTAGGTCACTGATGAATAAAAGAGAGTCGGTGATAGGATAGAGCCCTTAGGAACACCACTGTTGATAGATCTAGGAGGAGAACGATGGCCGTCTACAACAGTGGCTATAGAACGACCAGAGAGGAACCTATAAATGAAGGCACGGATAGAAGGAAAGAACCCGTAAGAGGGCAGGTTGGAAATTAAAGATTTATGCCAGATTCGATCGAAAGCCTTTGAGATTAAAGATTTATGCCAGACTCGATCGAAAGCCTTTGAGATGTTAAGTGCGATGGGAATGGTTTTGCCAGAGTCTCGTAAGGAGGATGACGAGAAGTCTGAAAGGTAGGTGAGAAGATTGCCCATGGAGCGTCCCTCATCGAACCGATACTGAAGATCAGAAAGGTTGTGATAGGAAAGATGTTTTAAATGTTTTCTGTTAAGAATAGACTCGAAAACTTTTGAGACACAGGATGTTAAAGCAATTGGACGATAGATAGAGGGTTGGGAATGGTGACCATTCTTTGGGACTAGCTGAATGATACCAAACTTCCAGCAAGAAGGAAAGGTACAAGTTGACAGGCAAAGGTGAAAGAGTTTACCTAAACAGGGTTTAAGAACAGAAGCACAGTTCTTGAGGACAACAGGAGGGACTCCATCAGGCCTATATGCCTTGTTAGTATTAAGGCCAGTGATAGGCAGAAAATACATCAGCTGAAGAAATTTTAATGTCAGCCATGAGGAAGTCAGAGGGGGAAAGTGATGGAGGAACAGCACAGGAATCTTCTAAGTTGGAATTGAAGGAGAAAGTCTGAGCGACGAGATCTGCTTTATCAGTAGAATAAATAGCAACAGAGTCATCAGAATAGAAAAGAGGAGGGAAGGATGATGGGATAAAGGTGTTAGAAAGGTTTTTGGCAAGGTGCCAGAAGGAGCAGGAAAAATTCGAGTTGGAGAGCTGAGAGCATTTAGTACGGATGAAATTATTTTCGGCAGAGCGAAGAACAGACTTAGCACGAATGCGGGCAGAAACATAAGCAAGATGTGATTCAGGGGTGGGTTGGTTCTGGTACCTTTTATAGGCCCTCTCCTCGTTGCGGACAGCATTAGAACAAGTATGATTAAACCAAGGCTTTCATGCATTAGTCAAAGGATATGAGAAGGGAATATATGCTTTCATGTCCGAGAGTATAACCTCTGTAATGCACAGTGCATACTCAGATGGCTCCCGGCCATGGAAGCAATAATCATTCCAGGGAAAATCAAACAAGTACTGCCTGAGAGCCTCCCAATCCACAGCTCCAAAGTGCCACAGTCGACATTTCTTTTGAGGGTCCACAGGCCGTACCGAAGCAATAGGACAGGTCAAGGTAATTAGGTTGTGATCGGAGAAGCCCAACGGAGAGGAAAGTTTAACAGTGTTAGCAGAAGGATCAGTTGTAAGAAAGAGGTCAAGTATGTTGGATACGGGTAGGATGCTGTACAAGCACCCTATCATTAAGGATAGAAAAGGTGTTGGCTTGTTCACCATGTGGATCAGTGAAAGGAGAGGAGAGCCAAAGGTGGTGGTGAACACTAAAATCTCCTAGAATGGAGATTTCAGAGAAAGGAGAAATGGATAGAATGTGTTCCATCGTAGAAGTAAGATAGTCAAAGAATTTTTTATGGTCAGTAGAATTAGGAGATAAGTAAACAGAGCAGATATATTTAGTCAGAGAATGACAAGAAAGCCGAAGCCAGATAGCAGAAAATTCAGAAGAATCAAGTTCAGGAACACGAGAGCAAGATAAGTTCTGAAAGGCAAGATAGTTTCAAAGATAATTACTAGGAAAGAGGGGTCAAGAAAGCCCACTAGAGATGGGAAAAGTGTAAAGGCGACAGCGAATGAAACCCGTCACCACAAAAGGCCATTCCTGAGCTGAATAGAAAAAAAGAACATACTGGAAGAACATGTCGTTGCATAGAAGGTGGAGTTAAAAGTGATTGTTTCAGTCCATTTTAATACCATTCTCCCCTCCCCCCCCTCCCCCGCTAAATAAGATAGTGTGATGATGGAAAGAAAAGTAAAAGACAAAATTTTAGGCATCGTTTTGACACCATTCCGATAACAATTTTTCTTCCTACCTTTAGACGATTGTACCCATTCCCAGGAGAGACCAAGTATTGAAAGGTTAAATGGAGAAGGTGCTTAACCCTCGTAGCAATTGTGGTCTCTCCGAAGCTTAACAAAATCGTCTGGAAGTAGCAAGAGGAGGATAGAAGATGTCATCGTTCTGAAAAGTTGAATGACGAGGACGATTTTTTCAGTGAAATGGCCTTTAATTTTGCATATTGCCAAGATGAATGAAAGAAATTATGTGAAAATTTTTTGTCTGCTTACTATTCCTATTATGTTGGCTTTGAGGAGAGGCTTTTTCCAGTACGAGGAGTGAAAATGTGAAGTGATACCTTGAGGTGTGGAAGTGTGAGATGCGACTGTTAGGTGTGGTAGTGCTTGGTGTGGTAGTATGGATCATGGCAGTGTGTGATATGTTGTTGTATAGTGTGGTGTATTATGGTATGGTGATGTGTTGTGTGGCAGTGTGAGATTTGGTTGTGTAAGGTAAGGCTGTAAGGAGTGGTAGTGTATAGTGCGGCAGGGTGTGGTGTGGTGATGAGTGTAGGGGCAGCACGTAGTGTGGCAGTGTGATGTCTCATGGTAAGGTGGTGTGTTGTGTGGTTGCGTGTGCTGTGGTTGCGTATGGGGTGGTTGCGCGTGGTATAACTGAGTGATGTGGAAATGTGTGGTGTTACTGTGAGGTGTGGCAGTGTGTGGTGTAGTATGGTAGTGTGTGACGTTGCGCTGTGTTGTGTGTTATTGTTAAGATGGTCTGTGCCGTAGTGTGGTGTGTGTGCTTCAGCAGTATGTGCTGTGGTAGTGTGTTATATTATCAGTGTAGGTGTGTTGGTATGTAGGGATGACGCCGACGCCACCAATCATTAATCATGTCCGAAAGCAGGTAAAACAAAACGCAAACACACCTAAACACAATCGAAAAATATCCCGTGTTCTTTTCATTTTTTCTTTTCTTATTTGTTTTTCCTTTCTTTTTTTTCCTTATTTATTTTCTTATTCTGCTTCTTTTCTTTGTTATTCTTACTTTTTACTTTTCTCTTTATTCTTTTCTTCTTGATTCCTCATTCATCTTCTTGATTCCTCTTTCCTTTTCTTGGTTCCTCTTTCTTTTTCCCGTTTCCCGTTTCCTCTTTATGATTCCTCTTTCCTCTTCTTGATTCATCTTTTCTACTTGATTCCTCTTTGTCTACATTGTTACGCTTTGCTCATCTTGATTATTCTTTCCTCATCTTCATTCCTCTTTCCTTTTCATTCCTCATTTGTTCTTCTTTTCTCCTTCTGCCTTAAATCTCGTGCTCAACAATGGCAAAACCGATCACTTTTTTTTTTTTTTATTTATTTATTTACAGTGGGGTTACTTTTTCCGCTGGGTGGGAAGGGTGGCAGACATTGCCCGAGAAAGGTCAAAGGAAATAGCTTGCGGTAGGGAACAGGTTAGCTTGTACAGTTATGATTCGATTTAGATAAAACTTGATAGAATCGTAAAGAATGAGCAAAAGAGGAAGTGTTACAGTTTTGAGACAATCCGAGAAAATTTAAGGACACAGGCCTGTCAAACTTTCGCCCATCAACTCAATTTTTATATACTGTTTCTGGATTAAACTCTGTGGAACCATGTAGCGTCAGACAAAGAATATATTGTTCAATCTTCAGAACAACAGGAGAAAGGTCAGGGTCATAAAACAAGGTCAGCCGAAGCACTTCTGATCCAGTTCGAAATCTATTTAGTTAAGAGTCTCATGGTCACGCAAGGATGAAGTATTGCAAGTCTGAGAAAAATCGGTCAAGAATAGGTTAAAAATTCTGTCACTCATCGATCGCAAGGCATGGTTGTTGCGCTAAGTCGGTGCTCTCTCTCTCTCTCTCTCTATCTCCAGAAAATTCTTATTCAGCTCGAGATCTTTTCTCGAAATGGAGCGGGTTAGTTAGAACCTTACTACTGCGACGCTCCTATATTGAAAAAAATACAAAGAACTTGGGTTTTTACAGAGAGGGGAAAAAACCAGGTAAACATGTATAAAACCATCAATAAATGTACGATGATGTGTAAATGAGTGTGCCAAAAACTATCGAAACAAAGTCGGGGCAGTAAAACAACATGTAGTCCCATCCTTACATTTTCTTTCTTTTTCTTTTTTGCCTTCAATGCATGCCATTATCTTCTAACACAAGTGCACCCGAAAAGTGTGATGATAACGGTAACTCTTAACCAGCCAATGAGTACACCAAGTATACCATAAAAATACAGATATGGGGTTATATGTGGTCTTACTCTCTCAACCTTGTTCCGATAGTTTTGGGGCATTGGCATCTCTACATCTTCATTCATCTTATTAAACGTTTTCTATACTTGTGGTAGTGTGTTATGTGATAGTGTGTTGTGTTAGTGCGAGGTGTTATAGTGAGATTGAAGCTTGGTAGTATGAGAAGTAGAATTCCATCTACCTATCTACTGCCAGACGCTTTAATCCCATACGGGGTGGCCACAAACAGATCGCCTCCATGTCGCCCTGTCCACCGCCATTTCACTGCCCTGCCCCCAGTTCATACCCCCTCATCTCATATACCTCTCCACTCCCTCCCTCCCTCCATCTCATCCTTGGCCTCCCTCTCCCTCGTCCCCCCTCCACCTCACTCACATACAATCTCCTCCTCATTCTCTCACTCTCCATCCTCTCCACATGGCCAAACCACCTCGGCGTGTTTCTCCTAACGCTTCCTATCACATCCACATCCACATCACAACGCTCCTTCACATCTTCATTTATCAGTCTGTCTCTCCATGTGACTCCACAAGCTCCTCTCAAATATCTCATTTCCACTGCTCTCACTCTTGACTTCTGTCCTTCCAACAAGGTCCAAGCATCACATCCATACGTTAAAGTTGGTATCACAATACTATCTAGTAGTAACTTTTCCACTTCCATGCTCACTTCTCCGTTTCTTTTCATTCCTTTCAAGGAACCAGCAACCTTTCTTCCTTGTTGTACGCTTTCAAACAGTTCACCCTCCAAACTTCCATCCTTACGCATCACACTACCCAAGTACTTAAACACACTCACTTTTCCATTTCCTCCTCATCCAGCCTCACTATACATTCACTGACTTCACTTCTCTCGAAGACCATAACTTTACTGTTCGCTACATTCACCTTTAGATTCCGTTTCTTTCACAGTCTTCCAAACTCATCCACCAAGCCTTGCAGCTCCCCTTCGTCTTCACTTAACAACACAGTATCATCTGCAAAGAACAGTACAGGGAGTTTCCAAACACTACCCTCTCTCATTAGGGCCACTCCAACATCCACTCCCCTACCTTGTGTTAATGTGGTGCAATTATGCGAAGTGTGTGTAAGACGTGGGACTGTGGGGCGTGACACTGTGAGAAGTGGAAGCAGTGATTATCGATCGTAAGGTGTAGCAGGATAAAGTGCGGTAGTGTCATAGCAGATTCAGGTGTGTGTAAGTTGTTGTAGTGTGAGGTATGTCAGTAAGTGTTGTTATACTGTGATGTGTGTGTGTGGAGATGTTATCATATTTTCTCTTGTAATTTGTATATTTAAAGCCTTGCAATTTCCGCCCTGTGTCCGCTCTATTCCATTTTGTACAAGTGTTCCAGAGAACGGGACCTTGTACCTTCCATTTACCTTTTGTTTAACTTCTTCCTGGAACCTTTTATATTACTGTACCGTACTTCTGTGCATCTTCATTTAATCTCTCTGTCTCTGTCTCTGTCTGTCTGTGTGTGTGTGTGTGTGTGTGTGTGTGTGTGTGTGTCTGTCTGTCTGTCTGTCTCTCTGTCTCTCTCTCTCTCTCTCTCTCTCTCTCTCCCCTTGCTTTTCTCTCACTTGTCTTGATTTTCTTCTCTTCTCTGCCTCTATTTGGCATCTTCTCTCTACTCTAGCCTATTCTTCTTCTTTCATCTGTTATAGTATATGGAGACAATATAACAGTTGTACTATCTCGATCTTCGTATACGAATATGCTTCTTCCTCCTCCTCCTCCTCCTTTTTTTCTTTCCTAATCTTCATTTCATGCTTCCTGTGTACTTCCTTTCTCCATCCTTTCATCCTCTTTCTCTTCGAGTCTTCACATTCTCGCATCCTTCTCACCTCTTCCCATATTTCTTTTTCCTTCTCAGCTCTTATTTTTCCTCTTCCCTCTTCCTCCTCTCCTTTTTTCCTCTCACTCCTCATATTCCCTTTTCTGCCCGTTGTGCTTTTTCGCAGCCTCTTTTGCCTCTCTTCCTCCATGTCCTTTCCCATTCCTTTCCTCTTCATCCTCCATTCCTCCTTTCTCTTTCCAATTTTTTCTTCCCTTTCGTGCTTCCTCCTTCACTCTTTCTTTAGTCTTTCCCTTCCCTCTTTCTTTAGTCTTTCCCTTCACTCTTTCTTTAGTCTTTCCCTTCCCTCTTTCTTTAGTCTTTCCCTTCACTCTTTCTTTAGTCTTTCCCTTCCCTCTTTCTTTAGTCTTCCCCTTTGGTTCTTCCTCTTATCTCTCCCTCTTCCATTTTTCTCCTTTTCCTTTCCCTTTCTCCTTTCCCTCCATTTCTCTTGTTCCTCTACTCCCCTTCCTCCCTGTATGAATTTTTTTTTCAGTTTTCGTCTTAATCTTCCTTTCCTTTTTCTCCAGTCCCAAATATTCTATTCATGCATATATGGACAAGCACATACCCATGGGAACACACACACACACACACACACACACACACACACACACACACACACACACACACACACACACACACACACACACACACACACACACACACACACACACACACACACACACACACACACACACACACACACACACACACACACACACACACACACAGTCGCTGATGTTATCTCTCTCTCTCTCTCTCTCTTTCTTTCTCTCTCTCTCATACATACCCTGTCTTCCCAGTACCATACTGTTATTGTGTGTGTGTGTGTGTGTGTGTGTGTGTGTGTGTGTGTGTGTGTGTGTGTGTGTGTGTGTGTGTGTGCGTGCGATACACTGCCAACTACCCTAAACCAGAGTACTAATTGGCCGTGTGTGTAAGCGGGTACGAACCACTGTCTTTTTCTTGTATCCTCCCCTTCCCCTCTGACCTCCCCTCTACCTCCCCCCAAGCAGGGATGAGGAAGGGGGTGTTGGGGAGACAAAGTGATAAGGGTAGGGATGAGATGGGATAAGGGAAAGGAGAAGAGAGTGGGGGGGGAAAGGAGGAGGAGGGGTGGGTATAGGGAGAGGCGAGAAGGGGGGAGGGGGACATATGGGAGTGGGGAGTGGAGGGGACTGTGCTAGGATTGGATCAGGGGATTTGTTAAGGGAGAGGGGAGGGATAGGGGGAGAGGGGAGAAGAATGAGGTTATGCTTGGGGAAGGGTAGAGAGGAGAGGAGAGAATGGATTGGGTTTACGACAATCGTTGTTACGCTTTTTCGATGCCCGCATCCTTTGCTTTCTCAGAGAACGATTATTTTCTCTTAGTCCTCGTAATGAAGTTCAGGAATCGGAAATTTAATTATTTTCAACACAGAATAACAGAAGACACATTGATTCACTTACCATGTACATAAACATTCATTAATACAATCAGTCATATAGATATAGTAATTGAAACCAGATACTTGTTTTGTTCTTGTCTTTGATCATTAACATTCGTAAAACGAGGAACGTCTTGTTATTGGCCACACTTGTCATTGCCTTGTGTGCCGGCAGTTTATCGCTTTGTGTTTGACGTGTAGCGTTTTACGAGAATTCCCAAAACACCACTGCAAAGGAGTAGACTGTAGCACCAGTCGAGCAGGGCAGTACTCCCAAGGTGGATGGAAAGCTGATGACAGGGAGAGCTGGTGCTCCCGTTTCATCAGGTCACTAGGTCCCGACCATCCCCCTTTGCTGAACCTTTTCAGTGTCTCAGTAACAAAGAGAGTAGGCCAGCATGCTCTCCAATACAAGCTTCTCTATCAACACCAAACTACATGCACAGTACACACCACACTTCTTTTTCAAAAAAAAAAAAAAAAAAATGGCGTCGAATAACGTAGCCTCGGAGTCCCCAGGGGGGGAACCATAAATGCCCCCACCTTCTGCGCCTCTCCCGGTGACGACTCAAGATGCCTGGATCCACTGTCTGACTCTCTTCTTCTTCATTTCTGCAACATTCGTGGCCTTTCCTCTAACTTTCGCTCTGTTGAGCACCACCTCTCCTTCTATAAACCTCACCATCTTTTTCTAACTGAGACACATCTGTCTGAGGCAACTGACAACAAACCCTTTTCTGTATCCTCCTACTTTCTCTATACTCATTTCAAAGCCAGAGGTGGCTGTTATGTATACATACGCAGCAACTTATCTTGCGTTTGTGTTCCTGAACTCAATTCTTCTGAATTCTCTACACTCTGGCTTCGCCTATCATGTCATTCTCTGACTAAATATATCTGTGCTGTTTACTTGTCTCCTAATTCTACTATCAAGAATTCTTTGACTATGTTACTTCTGTGGACTGTTTTAAGATTGTGTGGACTTGATGGTAGGTTACTAAGAGGGGTGAAAAGTTTTTATGTAAATAGTAGAGCATGTGTAAGAGTGGGAAATGCTGTGAGTGATTGGTTTCCGGTGAGAGTGGGGCTGCGACAGGGATGTGTGATGTCGCCTTGGTTGTTTAATATTTACATGGATGGTGTTGTAAGGGAGTTGAATGCAAGAGTTTTAGGTGGTCTGAGTCTGTTAAATGTTGTTGGTGGAGATTGGAATCTGAAGCAGCTGCTGTTTGCAGATGATACTGCACTGGTGACTGATTCAGAGGAGAGATTGAGACAGTTGGTAGAGGAGTTTGGAAGGGTGTGTGAAAGGAGGAATTTGAAAGTAAATGAGAATAAGAGTAAAGTGATGAAGTGTACGAGGTTGATAGATGATAGGGGGATGAATATAGTTTTGAATGGTGAGTTGCTTGAGGAGGTAGATTGTTTTAAATATCTAGGGTCACATGTTGCTGTGGATGGAAGAATAGATGCAGAAGTGAAGTTTAGAATAAATGAAGTAGGAAAGGTGCTGGGAGGAATGAAAAAAATGTTTAAATGTCGTTCGCTTAGAATGGATGTAAAGAGAAGGCTGTATGAGGGTGTTGTGGTACCGACTGCATTATATGGGGCTGAAACATGGAATATGGGTGCAGCAGAGAGGAAAAGTTTGAATGTAATGGAGATGAGGTGTCTGAGGAGTATGTGTGGAGTGACGCGTATGGATCGGGTGCGATATGATGAAGTGCGAAGGAGAACTGGAGTTGTTCTGGAGATGGCTGGTAGAGTTGAGCAGAGGGTGTTGCGATGGTTTGGGCATATGGAGAGAATGGATAATGAGCGATTGGTGAAAAAGATAACTAGATCTGATGTGAGAGGTGTAAGGCTGAGAGGAAGACCACGAATAGGATGGATAGACAGTGTGAAGAGAGCGCTGGATGCGAGAGGGATGTCTGTTGAGCAAGGAAGAGTGGCTGTGCGTGACAGAAATAAATGGAGAGAAATTGTGAATAAATAAGTGATGATGCAGCCCTGAGGGGATATTCTCCCGCATTTGGTCTGATCAGCTAGTCAGGTCAGGTGCGGGTAAGGGGATGGGTCTGTTATGATGTGGCAGGGGTAAACCAGTTCTGCTGTCGGGCCTTGCTGCGGATGTCACTGATTGCATTGCGCAGTTGACCCTTGTGCTGTATGGTGCGGTGAGGATCTGTCCGTTCTCCCCTTTGGGGCTAAGATGTGAATGAATGTGTTTGAATGGATGAGTAAATGGAGAGTGTGTCGTCCTGTCTCGGCTACCTCCCTTTCCTTGGGGGAAGCAGCCTAGGTATATAGATAGATAGAATAGACTTCTATGATGGAACTATCCGTTTCTCCTTTCTCTGAAATCTCCATTCTAGGAGATTTCAATATTCACCACCACCTTTGGCTCTCCTCTCCTTTCACTGATCCACCTGGTGAACAAGTCTACACCTTTTCTATCCTTAATGACCTAGAGCAGCTTGTACAGCAGCCTACCTGTATCCCTGACTGCCTTGGAGAGAGTTCCAACATACTTGACCTCTTCCTTACAACTAATCCTTCTGCTTACACTGTTAATCTCTTCTCTCCGTTGGGCACCTCCGATCACAACCTTATCACCTTAACCTGTCCTATCGCGTCGGTATGGCCTGTGGACCCTCCAAAGAAACGTCGTCTGTGGCACTTTCGAGCTGCGGATTGGGAGGCCCTCAGGCAGTACTTCTTTAATTTTCCCTGGAATGATTATTGCTTCCATTGCCGGGAGTCATCTGAGTGTGCCTTGCGCATTACGGAGGTTATTCTCTCGGGCATGGAAGCATACATTCCTTTCTCATATCCTTTGACTAATGCATGAAAGCCTTGGTTTAATCACGCTTGTTCTAATGCTGTCCACAACATAGAGAGGGCCTATAAAAGGTACCGGAGCCAACCCACCCCTGAATCACATCTTTTATACGTTTCTGCCCGGAATCATGCTGAGTCTGTTTTTCACTCTGCTAAAAATAATTTCATCCGTACTAAATGCTGTCAACTCTCTAACTCTAATTCTTCCCGTTTCTTCTGGCACCTTGCCAAAAACCTTTCTTACAACTTTACCTCATCATCCTTCCCTCCTCTTTTCTACTCTGATGGCTCTGTAGCTATTTCTTCTACTGATAAAGCAGATCTCTTCGCTCAGATTTTCTCCTCCAATTCCACCTTAGACAATTCCGGTGCCGTTCCTCCATCACTTCCCCCCTCTGACTTCCTCATGGCTACATTTAAATTTCATCGAGACATGTATTTTCTGCCATCCCAGGTCTCAATACTAATAAGGCATATGGGCCTGATGGAGTCCCTTCCGTTGTTCTCAAGAACTGTACTTCTGTGCTTACACCCTGCTTAGGCAAACTCTTTCGCCTTTGTCTATCAACTTGTACCTTTCCTTCTTGCTGGAAGTTTGCTCTCATTCAGCCAGTCCCAAAGAAGGGTGACCATTCTCAACCCTCTAACTATCGTCCAATTGTTTTAACATCCTGTATCTCAAAAGTTTTCGAGTCTATTCTTAATATAAAATTTTTAAAGCATCTTTCTTATTACAACCTTCTTTCTGATCGTCAGTATGGGTTCCGTCAGGGACGCTCCACAGGCGTTCTTCTCACCTACCTTTCAGACTCCTGGTCACCCTCCTTTCGGGACTTTGGCGAAAGCTTTGCCATTGCACTTGATATCTCAAAGGCTTTCGTTCGAGTCTGGCATAAGTCTTTAATTTCCAATCTGCCCTCTTACGGTTTCTATCCTTCTATTTGTGCCTTCATCTCTAGCTTCCTTTCTGGTCGTTCTATAGCAGCTGTTGTAGACGGCTATCGTTCTTCTCCTAGATCTATCAACAGTGGTGTTCCTCAGAGTTCTGTCCGATCACCTACTCTCTTCCTTTTATTCAGCAATGACCTTCTAAGCTGTACATCTAACCCTATCCACTCATATGCTGATGACTCCACCCTTTACCTTTCCATTCGATTCCCGCAACGTCCATCTCAGCAGTTACTTCAGCAAAGAAGGGATGAGGCTATGGCGCACCTAGTGTCTGACTTGGCTCGTATCTCTGACTGGGGTAAAAATAATCTGGTTGTTTTTAATGCATCAAAGACTCAGTTTTTGCACCTATCAACCCGACAAAATCTTCCACAGATATACCCACTAATGTTTAATAATATTCAGCTTAATCCTGTATCATCCTTGAACATGTTTGGGGTTTCATTTACTCGGGACTTATCTTGGAAAGATTATATTACATCTCTTGTAAAATCTGCTTCCAAGAGATTAGGTGTGCTAAGTCGACTCCGTCCCTTCTTTACCCCTGCACAATTGTTGACTCTATACGGGGGTTTTATCCGCCCCTGTGTGGAGTACAACTGTCATGTGTGCGGAGGCTCCCCACACAGAGCTCTTCTCAATAGGGTGGAGTCAAAAGCTTTTCGTCTCATTTACTCTCCTCCTCTTACTGACTCCCTTCAACCTCTGTCTCTTCGCTGCACTGTTGCATCTTTATCTCTTTTCTATCGCTACTTCAATGGTCACTGCTTCTCTGAACTGTCTGCATGCATTCCTCCTCCTCTACGACGCGTAGCACCCGTCTAACAGCAAACTCTCATCCCTTTTCTGTCCAACTCTCTAATGCAAGAGTTAATCGTTTCTCCCAGTCCTTCATTTATGCAACAGGTCAACTCTGGAACTGTCTCCCTCTGTCTGTATTTCCTGCTTCCTATGATCTCCAGTCTTTCAAACGCAGTGTGTCCAGGCATCTCGAAATGATCGAATCTTGAATTTGGCTCTCTCTTGTATTTTGTTTTTCTCTTGGAAGGAACAGTTTTGTGGGCTTGTTGCCTCTGGTTCCTTCTTCCCCACATAAAAAAAAAAAAAAAAAAACTGAAGGAATGCTTTGAGTTGAGAGCACCAGAAGCGATGCTGTACTACATCACAGGATCATCTTTCATGGTATCACTGACGTTCATGAGATCCTAAATATTTAAATACCTCAACTCCGTGAGAGAAGTAGCCTTAGACGGAACAGATCAGATCATGCAAAAACCCTTTCACATCAGTCTTACTGGACGTTCCATCTCTCTCTGCACCAACACTTTCAACAAGCAAAGAAAAATTAGCTAACTTTCTTTCTCATTCCTATTTGCTGAAGCAGATAACCTCTTTCGAGTATAAATATTACGGTCGAGTATGACAGAAAGAAAGTAGTAGGAATTTCACGTAAATAAATATGATTAGTAGTAACTAGAATTCACCCACCCACCCACACCCACACCCACCCACCCACCCACCCACACCCACACCCACCCACACCCACACCCACCCACCCACACACACACCCACCCACACACACACACACACACACACACACACACACACACACACACACACACACACACACACACACACACACACACACACACACACACACACACACACACACAGGCGACAGTGTCAAAACAAAGAAGTGTAAGTGAATCGGCAGGTGTTTTATACCCTACCCCCTGCATTAATGTTTCATATTCTCAAGCATTGTTTATACTCCAAGGACCACTGGTTTAGAGGGAGGAGAAGAAGAGGGGCAGTGGGAAGAAGGGGAAAAAGGGATGAATTTAAAGTGAGCGGGGAAGGAGAGGGAGGAGAAGGAAAGGAGTGATAAAGTTTTTCTGAGGGTATGGGACGGGGAGGAGAGAGTGAAGGGTTTTTGTTTAGATGGTGGAGAGTGGGTAGGGAGGTAGGAGAGAAGGAATTTTGGGAGGAAAGGGTGAATGAGAAGGGGGAGGAGTGAAAGCAGATTCGTCGTCGTCGTCGTCTTTACTATTTTTTTCCTGACCATTGTATGTCATTTAAATTACTTAGACACTCACACTTATCTGGTTTTTGATCCCCTCTAGAACGATGACGTTGTATTCGCTTTATTTTTCTTACTGATATTATTGTTCAACTCGGAAGAACATACTACTCTTAACACACCAAGGTTCGTCGTACACTACACCTCCTCTCACACCTTTCCTAATGTAATTTCTCACTACATCAAACAATTCTGCCCCCCCCCCCCACGAAACACACTTCCTGACGTAGCAGTGATCTTTTCTTTTACACGCTTCTCATCGCCTACAGTGCCTTTGTCTCCTGCATCCTGTGACGTATTTCAGCTTCCCACATTCGTTAATCATCTGTATCCACTTCCAGATAGTGTACCTAAGTCAGGTCTTGGAATGAATAGGTTAGGCCTAAAAACTCTGCATTAATATTCAACTTTTTATCATTCCGTCTATCTGGTGACACTGTAGTGCTGTTTTTGCATGCTACAGACACTTATATTTAAATTATCGAGGGATCTCCATTAATGAAGGACTTAATGAAAGCTGTTATCCAACCCTTCTAGTTCAAAAAGTCTAAGCTGAATAACTCCATCTGGAGATGGCAAGAATAAAGTAAAAGTACAGCACTTCATCGGAATGAAGTGGTTAATACCCCATCTTGCCACGGACTTGTTGGCGTGAAGTATGGTATTGCTTGTGTCCCAGGTGCCGGGCGGGGTACACTGGAAGTACTCGAAGAGCAGCAGTCCGAGGACGTGGTTTGTCCATTATTTTTGCTATAACCAGATGACTGTATTGAGCTTAGGAATTACCTCAAGTACTTAAGGTGCTGGTGGACGTATCTAAAACCACCTGTTTGAAAAGCTTCTTGTAATCTGAAGAAAGTCACCAGGAGACGGAGGAAAAGAACACAAAAATACTCGCTATATATTAACCCTTTCACGATAGAGTCCTCTCGTATTATATTCCAGCTAACTCCAGACAGTTTAATATAGCTGAGAGTTAGTGCAGGAGCCTGAGAGTGTTAATCCCCGACTAGCCACGCTCGTCTGTCGTGAATTATTACAAATGTTCGAGGTGCCAGGCTGGGCAAATGGGATGCACTTTAAGAGCTTACTGTCCTCGCTCCAACAAACACAGGAGTAAGTCGCACAAAACACATCTTTCATTCATGTCACCCCCTTGTTCAGATCCTGGCAGGGAACGCCCTCCTGTGATGGCACCGATATACCCGGGCTGCACTGATGCCCTTCATATCTTCAGGCTGCAGTTTACCGGGTTATCATTGATATGAGCCTGGGGCTGCAGGAACAACTACCCCTTCACTCATCAGTAATGGAATGATATTTTTTATGTAACTGGAGCAGTTTTCTTTACCTATTGTTGAAGTTTTACTTTCCTGCTGCTATTGCCGTATCTTGCCTACCTCGTACTCTTACTGTGAAATAGAACTCGGTAGAGAAGGCACCGAATCCCAACATAATCTGGTCAGAGTTTCCATGTATGTTAAAGAAAGGGGTAAAATGAAAGATTTAGCACCATTTTCTTTTCAGAGGAATGCATCGAACTGTCCGATCGTTCATAAATTTTACATGTAGGTAGGAAAGACCAAGACGATTCAATCTGAGCTGAACAGAGCCATTTCGAGCTTGTAAAGCCATGTCATACACATTAAAAGTAGGTTGCAGTGAAACTGAGGGGTATAATTTATATTGTTGTGTGATGGCGACTGATTTTCATAACCCTTCTCAGCCCTCAGAAATGTAAACCAGTACAATGCAGGATAAGCACTGTTGAATGAAAAGGGTTACATTCTTTAACCGAAGCACTTTGCGGGCAGCGGCGAATCCCACTTTCCGATCTTCAGGAAGTTCAGGGAGACTTTACCTAGCAATGATCATTTAAGATGGTGCTGAAGAAAGATATGGTGATGGTGCTGGTGGTCGGTGGCGCTAGTGGTGGTTGATTGGTTGGTGGTGGTGGTGGTGGTGGTGGTTTCCCCTCCCATATACACATCCCTCCCTCTCGCCTCACCATAATTGCATTTTCCTCACACTTTAAGCTTTGAGAACTGTACAGACATCAATATTTAACACTACTTTTTTTTTTTAGCTCCTTGTTTATTGCATTTGTTACATGTGTACGCACTTATCCATAGTCGCTGCTGGCTCCTCCACACTTTTTAAACCGATATCATACTTTACAAAATTGCAAATATACGTCTTTTTCTGTTACGTTGCCAGTAGCATTTTGTCCAACAGTCAGCTTCCTCCAACACACTTTAAGCTGAATAAAATCGTTTGACTTTCACTACAGTGATACATAATATTATTCTGGACTGTGATAGGTTAAATCGTGACAGCATAACACTCAAACTCCAATTTATACCCTCAGTTGAATGTCTAAAGTTAGTTGACATGGGAGAGATTTGGATGTGGTTCCTCTCTCCGGGATAAGAAGCCTGTCTCTTAATTAATAGATTGATAGGTGGGTAGATATATTGATGGACAGTTAGACAGACAGACAGAATGATTGAATAGTTGATACAGAGAGATTGACTGATTGAAATATAAATACATAGATACAAAAAAAAAAAAAAGCCCCCCAAAACAAACTGTACAGACTGGCACCTTGCTGACTACAGTATATTAACTGGAACACCTTTTACCCTTGAGGGATTGGATTAAGAAGTTGAGCCATCCGGGAAGTGCAGGAAATGAATGGGTTGAGCTGAGAGAAGAGGAAATAAATACTGGGATATGGGAGAAGAATAGGGAAGCAGTGATGTTTGGAGGAGGGGACGATATTTAGAGTATGAATTAACGAAGGAAGGGGAGAGATGGGAATGAGTGAGAGACGATCGAGGAAGGGAGGGTTGGTACATTGGGGAGTTAGGGAAAGGAAAGGGAAGGGAGAGAGAGAGAGAGGGGGGGGGGAAGAAGAGTCAGGGAATGAAAGAATTGAGATAAGTAGTTGTGTGTGTGTGTGTGTGTGTGTGTGTGTGTGTGTGTGTGTGTGTGAGAGAGAGAGAGAGAGAGAGAGAGAGAGAGAGAGAATGATTTATTGGATAATAAAGGAAGAGAGAAGACAAGGAAATACGCGAGAAAGAGGAAAGAAAGAGAAAGATGAATTACTGGGCAACAAAGGAAATGAAAAACTGTAATACAAATAAGGATGGGTTGTTAGTGAAAATAACACGGGGAAAGATGATAGATTACACCGAGGAAAATAAAAGGAAGAAAAGTAGCAGAGTCAGTCAAGAAGCAAGAAAAAAAAATAGGTGAAAGAGCAGGAAGAGAATGAAATGAGAACAGGAATATTAGGAGAAAGGTCACTGAAAGATGGACAGTGACGAGAATGTGTAGGGGCTAGTGGGAGAGAGAGGGGGGGTTACAACCATCTCAAAAATTGCTTAGGCAAAAATAACAAAAGAGCTGGTTTGAAAATTGAAGGAATATAAAGAACAAACATACAAGGATAATGGAGCTGGATGAAATGGAAAAAAACTAATGTTGGAAAGGGACAACTATGATACTATTTTAAATTATGTATTAACTAACTAAGGATAAACTAGGATATAAAAGGTGGATGGTTTTCCTTGCAATAAAGGAAGGGAGATTAAGGTATAAGTCTGTCAGCCCGGGGACGTCCTTATCTTACTGATCAATTTAACGTCAGACTCATTTATTCAATTTTGGAGACCCATCCCCTTAATAAAGGGTTTAATGATGGTATACCAACCTGTTTTGTTTGAATTTATCCAGAAATGAGAAAAAATAGTTTGGAGATGACAAGAACAAAATAACTCATTGTATTTAAGGGTTATTGAAGGTTAAATGCACACCTTCTAACCTGAAAACTCTCCGCTGTCCTGAATAAAGTCCTCTAGAGATTGCAAGAATTAAAAGTGAGAACGTCCTGTTAGTGATGGGGATGTATTAGGAAAGGTAGTCGGTGGGGTATGAGTTTAATGATAAGATACGGTGAAGGCAGAGCCAGAGTTGTATTCCAAGCAATTTGGTGAGAAATCGCAATACCTCTTCCTAAGCTACTTATTCCACACATTACACTTCACTATTCTCTTGTATGTTATTGGTGCCAACTATGTCGATATTATAGACAAATGAATGTCAAAGTGAAGAATGATTTGCTAAGGAAGAGGTGCTATGAAGCTTCCCGTACCACCTTGAATACGGCTCTTAGAAACAAGAAAAAGTACGAAAGTGGGAGACCTGTCAACACCATGCCCTGTGAAATAGGCCCCGCACTCACTCTTACATGAATCAAGCACTCGGAATCCAGTGACAGGACATACCGGTAAATATAAAGACGAAAAGTCATAGGTTTAGTATGTTTAGTGTACACCTTCTCAGTCCGATGATGTATTTTTGGTTCCGTTCTTCAGACAAATTAATTTTAGGGAGATCTCGTACTGAAGGGGTTGTGAATGCTGCATCTCGCCTTTTTCTGTTCGAAATATTCCCCCTGAGCTGAATCGAATTGTCTGAAGGTACTAAAAAGCAATCTAAGAAAAATAATGAGTTGACTTGTATTAGTTGAATTGTTACTGCCAAACCGAGGTGTCATTATAGTGCCCAAGTTTTCATCTTTATAGGAAAAAAAAAAAGCGTGGGGGGCTTTATGACCAGGAAAAATAAAGATAAAGAAAACTAGCAAACTCAT
>NC_137016.1:33620203-33695203 GCF_032717465.1 Coenobita brevimanus | reverse complement strand
CGAAGTGGAAAAAACTATCAATAAAATGGCCAGTGAAATGGGCCACTCTCTTATTTACATGTCACTCCTGTCCCACGGCATACCGTGTAAAAAAGAAAGAAAAATTGTCAGTGCACATTTCCAGCAGATTCACCCCTTTAGTCCGACGAAACTTTTTTTGTTCGCCGAGACAAATTTATTTAAATAAGATTTTGTACTTCTAGGGTAATAATGACTATATCATACCCCTTTTTTTGAAAAGAAAATTGAGCTGCATTCAATCATCTGTTTAAGAAAAAAGTAAAAAAAAATGAAAATAAAGTCACCGAACTGAAGGGATAAAGAGAGATAATATCCAAATCACCTAGTCATTGTTATCAAATTCTTTCCTTCATAGATGCAGGGAAAAATTTTTAATAAGTAGACATGCAAGCAAAAATGTTTTTGAAACAAGTCAAGGATCTCATGTGCGCCTGTTTTTAATATCCAAACTCATCAGAAGACGAATAAAATTTGAAGATTGAAAAAAAGTAATGATGCATCGCGCACACACACACACACACACACACACACACACACACACACACACACACACACACACACACACACACACACACACACACACACACACACACACACACACACACACACACACACACACACACACACACACACACACACACACACACACACACACACACACACACACACACACACACACTTAGTGAAAGCATAATACGCCCTTTTTTTGTTGTTTGGAGTGTGTGCAAAATAAAGTAAAGAGGGAAAGCAGAAAGAGCAAGATGCAAGATATACTGAATGTAGGAGAAAGGTCAGTGGAGGGGAAAATAGTAAGGTGGACGTGAAAAGTGTTATTAGGAGACGCCAAGTTGCTGTTCCTTTGAGAGAGAGAGAGAGAGAGAGAGAGAGAGAGAGAAAGAGAGAGAGAACGGGAAAGAAGTCAGGGAATGGGAGAATGCAAGGGAAGTAGTTGTGTGTGTGTGTGTGTGTGTGTGTGTGTGTGTGTGTGTGTGTGTAAGAGTGTTAAGGTGTGGATGTACTGTAAGTGAAAGTACTTGTGCAAATGAGCGCGCGCGCGTGTGTAATAAATATAAATATTAATTATAGATATGAGGGTGTAAGTGACTTGGTTTGAAATTAAGAGTAAAACGTAAACAAAAATAATCGAAGGACAAAACTGTACACACACAACAGAATGATACAAAACAAGGAATTGCAGGAAATGAATTGGTGATATTGAAGGACGGGGATAACCAACCCCTGAGGATGAATGGAGGTGGAGGAAATGAAGTGTACCGACAGCGAATGGAACAATTTCGTGACTACTAATTTTGTGCTGGAATAGAAAAGGAAAAGAAAGGAACAATGATTTACAGTGCAGTAAGAATGGGAACACTTAATTTGGAATGGGTGAGGAGATAGAAAGGGGAAGACTCTAAAGGTGGCTGGGATTAGAATGTGAAAAACAGATAAATAATTGTGAAAGAGAAAATAACGAGATAAAAGGAAAGAAGGGAGAGAGAAACATAAACGACTGATTAAGATAAGGGAAAATGCGTTGATCGATGACGAACGGGGGTAAAAAATGGGAGAGAGAAAAAGAAATTAAAATAAGGGAAAATGTGTTGATGGATGACGAGGGGAAGTAATGAATACTGTGAGTAACTGAGCTGAATAAACTGGAACGACGGAAACTGTGGCAGTGAATATGAGAAAGTTAGGGGATAGATAGACAGAGCGACAAAAAAGGGGTGGGGGGTGGATAAACGAGATAGAACATGACTGTGAGAAGAATAATGAAGGATTCAGTGCAGGAAAAACAAAAATAAAAAAGAAAAAGCCTGAGGGGAAACATGCAAGATATGAGAGTCAGATTGTAGGAGACGACTCCAGGGAAGAAGCAATGGAAATAAAACCAAGAAAGAGAAGCAAGAGTAAAAGAAGGGAAGAGGGAGGAGGAGATAAAGTGAGGGTAAGAGAAAAAACTGAGTGAATGTAGAAATAATATCACTGAAGGGAAGACATTGAGGAAGTAAGAATGGTTAAAGGAAGGTAGTTTGGAATATATTAAAGGAAGAGAGGGAACAGGAAGAGCAAAGAGTGAGAGGATCTGCATACGAGACGAAGGTCAGCGAAGAGAACGACTGTATGGACCTTAAGGATAAAGAGAGAGAGAGAGAGAGAGAGAGAGAGAGAGAGAGTCTGAATGTAAGACAAAGGACAGTGAAAACAAAGACCGTATTGAATTTACGGATAACGAGAGAGAAAGAGAGAGAGAGAGAGAGAGAGAGAGAGAGAGAGAGAGAGAGAGAGAGAGAGAGAGAGAGAGAGAGTAAATTAAATTAAATTAAAAACTTTAGTTTCACAAAAAGTGGTTATTCTTCATACATTGTACTTACATGCTAACAGTAAATATACTGTAATGATACGGTACATACTGCATATACAGTATATGGTACTTAAAGGCAATAGTACTTTGAGGCAGAGATGTTTTTGTATTAGTTGTAAGGCCATACAGTTAAGTTTTGCTTAGTAAGTAGTCTTTTAGTTTTACTTTAAATGCTCGTATATATAGGTTATGGGACTCTATAATATATGATGGCAGCTCATTCCATAGTTTAGGACCTGCTACTGAAAGCGACCTGGTACTCGTGTCTGTGTACACTTTTGGAACATATAAATTATTTCGTTGCCTGGTTGTGCTGCAGGTTATATTGTTGACGGTCGGGAGAGACAGGATGTGCTCGGGGAGGAGATTGCTTAGTTTTTTTAATATAGTAACTGCTAGGTTAAGGTTAGATTACCTAAGGTTAGCCACTGAAGTTCTCTAAGATTGGGAGCAACGTGATCATACTTCTTTGCTCTTCCGTCTGTAGCTTTGGCAGCAAAGTTTTGTAGTTTTTGTACTTTTACAATCAAAGTGGTATTAGTTCTACCCCATATAATGTTATAATAATTTAAGTGACTTTAATGCCAGAGATCTGATTATGATTAAACAAGTATCTTTGTCAAAATAGTGTTTTATTCTATTAATAAACATTAGAGCTCCCATTACTCTCTTGCTTATTTCATTTTTGTGACAATCATTGGTCATGTACTGGTCCATAAAAACGCCGAGGTTCTTCATAGTGTCAGTTGGTTGGAGTGTAGTGTCATGAAAATGCATGGTCATGTCACCAGGTATTTGTGATATTAGCTGGCGTGTACCTATGAAAATGCATTGCGTCTTGTTTGTGTTTAGGAGTCGGTTTTGAAGAGGATACATTCTGGCCTTACTCAAAGTTTCTTCAGTTTTGTGTATTAATTAATTTCATTTACTAAGCCACTGAGAAGGAACTGGGTATCGTCGGTGTATTGTACAAGGGTACTGTAATCAAACTTTTCTTGCATATCATTTACATATACCGGGTATATTGAATAATATCGGTCCTAAAATAGAGCCCTGAGGGACCCTATATGGCACATTCAATTTAGAGGATACTGTATTATTTATAATTATGAACTGACTGTGTTCTGTCTGCTAAGTAGTTATCGAACCAAAAAATGTCTGCATTTACCTTCTTTAATTTTTATCAACGAGGAAGCTGTGATTGACGCTGTTAAATGCCTTGGAAAGATCACATAGGGTTAAGAGAGATATACGTTTATTATCCATGGTGTTATAAATTTTATCGGTTATTACAGCGAGAGCTGTGTCTGTTGATAATTTTGGACGGACGTCATGCTGGTTTTTAGAAAGCAGTTTGTTGGTTTCCAAAAATCCAGGAGTTGATTAGAGACAATCTTTTGGATAATTTTGGAGAAGATTGGTAGAAGTGAGATGGGATGATAAATAGTGATATCAAGCTTGTCTCCAGCGTTATATATAAAAGGAGGTAACAATGGCGTGTTTCCGTGATTGGGAAAGAGACCTGTGACAGTTGAGGTATTCATTATTTTAGTTAAGTAGAATAAGACGGCATATAAAGAGTCCTTAATAAATTTTTAGCGAAATATTATCTGAGCCAAAAGAACTGGTATCATGCAAGTGTTTGATTGCTAACATAATTGTATTTTGATCGACAGGCTGAGGACGGAAATTCTTTATGTTGTTACTGACTCTAACAACAGCTGTTATGTCATGAGGAGTGTGCGGGTTGCCAGTCCTTAATGGCTCTTGTGTTTTACGGAATGTTGTTTCACCAATGCTTGCAAAAAATTTATTAAATTCGCTGCTTTATTAATAGTATTGTCAAATGCCAGTGTAGAGGAATTATACTTTTTATGAGGTATTATATCTTTAACTGCTTTCCATGTAGCAGCTATATTACCTTTGCAGTTAGATAGGTTAGTGTGATACTGCTGTCTTTTAGCATTATTGATTAGACTTTTTACTAGCCTGTTAAATGTTTTATGTTGATTTTGTAAAGCTAAATTAAATCGGTCTCTCTTTAGAGCTCTCTGTGCATCATCGCTATCCTTCATAACATCGCGAATCGTACTCTTTATCCATGGGGCGAAAGGTAGGCGTATGTCTTTGGTTATCATCGGAGTGCAGCTGTCTAAACTGTTAATAAATACCGAGGTTAAAATATTGACTTGTTTGTTTACATTATCGGTTTGAAGTATATGGTTCAAGTTACGGACATCATCTACTGAGTGTGAGCAGAAAATTTCGTTATCATATAAATGCAGGTTTCGAAAGGTTTTTATTGTGGGTGATCGCATAGGTTTACTTATATTTACAGTTACAGTAACAAGATGATGATCGGCAGTTGCATGTGGGACAACGTTAGAGTTAATAACTAATTCATGTTTGTTTGTGATGATGATGTCTACGAGGGTAGCAGAGGTGGAAGTGATTCGTGTGGGTTTATTTATTACCTGGCAGAGAGAGAGAGAGAGAGAGAGAGAGAGAGAGAGAGAGAGAGACTTGCTAAAAGTGAGAGAGTCTAAGTGTAAGGCAAAGGACAGAGAGAGAGAGAAACTGACGTCTTGCTAAATCCAAGGTGCAAATATATGGCAAACTATAATAAACTGAATTTTAGGGAGTGGAAAAAAAAATAGTCCTTAGGTCAAAAGGAAAAAAAGAAAACGTGTGAAATAAAAGATCAGGTCAAGGAAGGGATTTTATCTGAGGGAAGAGACTGCGTTTGTGGAAAATACTTTCATGCAAGGGAGAGAAAGACCTCTGTGAAAAAAAAAAAAAAAAAAAAACCTGTGTGGTACAAAGTGAAACTGTGTGTGTGTGTGTGTGTGTGTGTGTGTGTGTGTGTGTGTGTGTGTGTGTGTGTGTGTGCGAGAGAGAAAGAGAGAGAAGGGGGGGGTGAGAAAATTCAATCAAGAAAGGGAAAGTTGAGAAAGAGTGGTTGGAAATTAAATTTGACGAGAAAGATGGTAAGGAAGAAAAAGTCGAGGAAAGAAGTGTTGAGAAAGTGCATGAAGAGAGAGAGAGAGAGTGAGAGAGTAATACGCACACCTCCACCAACGAGGGCTCAGGAATAAAGTGTGGAATACTACTCCTCGGTTCCAGCTAAATCCTCAAGGTTTAAGTAAGGGTTGTTTTAACTCTCTCTCTCTCTCTCTCTCTCTCTCTCTCTCTCTCTGGCAGCATTTCTTTCCTAGACTTTTCCTTCCTCATCTGCTTTCTCGTCTGATCTAGTCTACTTTTTCTTAACTTTCCTTTTATTGAATAATTCTCTCTCTCTCTCTCTCTCTCTCTCTCTCTCTCTCTCTCTGGCAGCATTTCTTTCCTAGACTTTTCCTTCCTCGTCTGCTTTCTCGTCTGATCTAGTCTACTTTTTCTTAACTTTCCTTTTATTGAATAATTCTCTCTCTCTCTCTCTCTCTCTCTCTCTCTCTCTCTCTCTCTCTCTCTCTCTCTCTCTCTCTCTCTCTCATAGTGAAGGAGTTTTTTAAGACTGTCTAACCTAGTCAGTACGTAGAGTGTATCCTAAGGTGAATAAAATCATTGAGAAAGCAAGAATTAAGTGAAAAATATGTCCCCAGACTTAATGGGATTTTTCTCTTCACTACAATGATATTCTTTTTAAGGTTGCTGCTGGCCCCCTTAGCCGATATTTATTTTTATCTATTTCTTAAAGCTCTGGAGACCTTGTACTGACGAGTTGGAAATAGCCTTCTTTAGTCCTTTCATTACGATTACCTCTTTTTTTAAGCTTGTCTCAGACGACTTTATTCAGCCACTGGGACAGCTCTTGTAATGAAGGGATTAATGACACGCAAACGCCACATTTTCCACTTTTGTTTTCGTTACTATCGATATTCATCATTTTTTCTTTCTTATTTTTGTGTCTGGTGATTTAATGGGTAAAAAGCATCCGTCGGAATAGTCTTTAACATGCCACAAGGATTAATCCCCTGATGGCTGTAAAAACAAAAAATATGGTTGAAGCCTTTTACAAATGGTGATAGTGATGGGCAAACGATGATTGGTATGTAAAAAGTGTAGAATTGAAGACGGTGATACATGGCAGTGAATTAAAAGATAAGTGTATAGCATATAGGTACTGCAGCAGTGATACATTTTATGGTAATACGATGAAAACAGGTGCGTAAAAAAGAGTAGTAACGTGATACTGGTAAACTTAATAATTCATGATGTAGAAAAAGATAGAGTAACCAAAATATAGAAATGTTGATGGTGGTCAGTTTATTGGGCAAAAATGAGAGGTCAAACAGCTTTGCTGTGATGTTAATGATAAATTTAATATGTCAAATGATAAAAAAAACTGCCAAAACAATATAGAAATAGTGATAATGATAAGTTCGGTGAGTCAGAAGATAAAAAATGTCTAAAAAAAATGGGACAGCGATAAAGTCCGTAAGTCAGAAGATTAAAATGTGGCTGTAAAGTTATAGAACTGGTAATAATGATTAGTGTAAAGGTCAGCAGATAAAAGGAAAGGCAAGATAAAAGTCACCTCTTCTTTTTCTGGTTGGCTGTCCTAGTCTTTGACCGCTTCTCTTTTTCTGTTATCATTTTCCCTGGCAGTTCTTATCTTCTTTGGTGCCTTACGCCCTCACACACACTCCTGTCTTTGTCTTTCTCTCACGCATCTCTCTCTCTCTCTCTCTCTCTCTCTCTCTCTCTCTCTCTCTCTCTTCACCACACACTTTTTCAACTTTCTTGTTTTGTAGCCTTAATTTTGCTCACTCTTGCACTCTTTATTCTTTACATTTAATTTATAAACAGCGTACATTTTTGCTCACTCCTGCACTCTTTATTCTTTACATTTAATTTATAAATAACGTACAGTTTCTTTTTGGTTATTTACCCTCATCTTCACCTTTCTCGTTTCTTATCATATTTTCAAACTCACATCTACTTAGCTCACTCACTCCCAGCTTTCATTCGACCTACTCACCTGTCACTCTTCGTTATCTTTTACTCACTCTTCCTGGGCCCCCGCTCACACTTCTTTAGCTTACCCTCACTGTTCCTAGGCTCTCACTCACTCCTCGGCTCACTGTCACTCTCCCTCAGCTCTCACTCTGTCTTCCCCGACACTTACTATTCCAACACTTACTAACTCTTCCAACTTTCATTAACTCTTCCAACTCTAAGTCTCGTCACTCTGCTAACTCTCACACACTCTCCCCAGCTCGCATTCACTCTTTCCCAACTGCCACCCTTACTTTTCCAGCTTTCGTTCATTCTGTTCCAACTTCTATTCACACTTTCCCAACTCTCACTCGCTCAGTTTTCCTCGGTTTTTACTTACTCATCCCCTGCTCTCACTCTCATTTAGCTCTGTCACCCCTCCCAGCTATCATTCGCTGTCCCCAGCTCTCACTCTTTTCGTCAACTCTCCCGCACTTCCTCAACTCTCTCTCACTTCCTCAATTCTCAATCACGCCCCCAACTCTTACTCATCACCTGCTTTCATTCGCTCTCTCCCAACTCTCACTAACCGCGAACTCGACAATCCCCACCTCTCATAATCCTCTCTCTCATTCACAACCTCCCCCTCTCCATTTTTTACTTCCTTCTCCATTTTTCCTTCTCTTTCATCCCTGTCCCTCCGCCTCTCCCTTCCCTCTTCCTTTCCCCTCTCCTTCTCTTCCCCCTTCCCCGTCTCCCCTCCCCTTTCCCCCCCTTCCTCTCCCCTTTCCCTTCACCCCCGCCTCTCCCCTTCCCTGCTGCAGCCTCCCTCTCCTCTTCCTTCATTCCAGCTTCCTGCCTCCTTCCTCCCCCTTCCTACTTTCACCATTGTTCCTACCCCCTCTCTCACTCCTCACTCTTTCATACTACTCCCCCTTTCCCTTGTCCACTTCCTTTATCTCCTGCTATTCACACTTCGTTCTCTTCCATTCTCTCTCTCTTTCTGCACTCCTCCTTACCCTTCTCACTCCGTTTACCTCCCAACTCTTCGCTCACTTACTTTCCATTTCCCTCCCTGTTCCTCACTCAGTTCTCCTCCTTATCCTCCTCGTCACTTCTCGCCCTCACTTCTTGTATTGTTAATTTAGAATATATATTTTTTTCTTTTTTTGATTTTCCTATGAAATTTCTATGCCAGTTTTTCTGCGCCGCAAGATTGTCTTTCTTACTTTTTCCTGATGGCTTCAGCTGGAGGGTTCGGTGGGCAGTGGATACCTTCATGCTAAGCTACGCTCATTTTAAATCGGTTATCATTATCACCGCCTTCTCCGTAACAGACCCAAAGGAACCATTACGTCAGTTGTTGTTTGAAATCCCTTGTACTCCTTTGTACTCCTCTTTCGCCCTTCTTGATCCTTACTTCATTTACCATATTTCCTCCATTGTTATGTAACAGCCTCACTTTCTCCATTTCTTTTTTTTTTCCCTTCCCTTCCCTCCTTCTACTCCTTCCGACCCATGACCCTCTCCGTCCTTCACTCCTCCCTGTGTGCCTTTCTCGTCCTCAGTCCTTCCTGTCTTCCTCACTTTCAGCGCTTCTCCTTCCATCTTCCTTTACCACTTTCCCTCTTCCTCATTCCTTCTCCTTTCCACGGTTTTCTCTCTCACCTGTGCCTATCCCTCCTCTTCATCCCCCCCCCCTCCCTTTCTTGTCGTCCATCATCCATATACGCAACTTTCTCCTCTTCTTATTTCTTTCCTAATCTATCCTTACTTTCATCTCTTCCCTTCCCCTTCCTTCCCTCTCTCCTTCTTTTCATTCCTGCGTCATTTAGTTAACAGAATGAAATAAAATGACAAATAACAAGAAAGGAAAGATATCAGCATAGTACAGGGGAACAGTACTTGTAGTACAAAATTAGGTAGTATCTAAGAATACAGTGTATTGTTACCATTTGGAAACAGTGTTAAAAACTAGTCTTCTTCTTTAAAAAGAGAGGAAATCAAACTCACACCCAAAAAAGTAAAAGCAAATATGTTCGAAAGAGTAATAACACTAACTCAGTACCTTCAGAGTAGAGAATACTAATACCTGTAGAATAGAAACAGGGTACGCTGAATTTATTTATGTCTGAAGAGATAACAAAACATAAAATATGGAAAGGGGACCTGATCACAAATTAAGTATTAATTTATTTAAAAATATGAGTTAACTCTACCTAGAGTAAGTCAGTAATACTGGTTGGTTAGTGTTGAAAACAATGATACCACAGCGTTGCGCCACAATAACAAACCTGTTTTTAATTTAAAAAAGATTTTGTGGTAGTACAATTATTAGCTTCGGATTAAGGTGGGACAGTTCTCACAAAGGGCTACATCAGCTTATGCAAAAAAAAAAAAAAAAAAAGTAAGAGGAATATAATATTTTCATCTACTAATTCTGAATTCCCACTAAAGAAAAAGGTATCTGCTTGGTAAGATATTCCTCAACCATGAGATGCGAGAGCAATACACTAAATAAATTACTAGTTCCATGACCATAAACAAACTGGCAGGATAATGGCGGGAAAACACTCAAAGCAAAAGAAGACCCACTCAGCAAGTAACTGTTCTTTAGGGTATAACTATTCTTACTGGTGAATCCGCGTACAAACAAGTTACCACTCGCCCAACTGTAGCTCAAAAACACAGAAAAATACTTATCACTTCCAGGAACACAGTACAGTGATCACCAACAACGTACAGGCACACCTCAAGGCGCCAAACGTAAACGAACTGGTTGGGACAAAGCTTTGTATATTTAATACGCCGCAAAACAGCGTCAAGGCTCAATTCATACATCTGACACTGGGGTAAAACGTTGAAGACTCTTGCACACAGGACACTAGATCACTCAGAATTTCACTCTACTTGTATAAACTCATGGATGATGAGAGTGCCGTAAGCAGCACTGTCCGAAGCGGAGTCGGCTGGGCAAGATTTCTCAAGAAGACGTTTCTGGGGAACTTTATCAGATTCCTTCCGGAAATCAAGATAAACTACATCAAATCTCTCCTGGGAGTCGAAATAGGCTACAACGAAGTTAGTTGAGGGTATGTATTCCACTCATATCTGTCTGTCGTGCTGTTTGTGAACAAGATATATCAAAAAATTGTCTTCGGATTTCAGTGAATTTGGTGGATAGATGGGCAATTGTCTGGTTAGATTTTGAGACGGATGGGAATCCGGAAGCAGGAAATTTATCGGGGAAGGTATACCTTCTCTGATTTTGTGTAACGGGAACAGACTAATACAGTAAAATTAATTACCATTGCCAACGACGGTGGGGAGTGGTTATCAACCATAAATTATATTGGCCTTCATCGCTGAGCTTCTAGTGCATTCATTCAGTGTTTATGCAATAGGGTGGGTCAAAAATGTAAAATTCGACGAAACATGGCTATCTTGATGCTCTATAGTATGTTTTCATGTGAACTAATTGTATTTTTAAAAATGAGTCAGTGGTACTCCAGCAACTTTAGTTTTTACGGCACTGACGCTCCAAGCATTCAGTGATTACCGGTGATTGGCAACTCTGTAAATGATAATCCATTGTTTTGCATTTCTGTAACCAACTACACGAACTGGTACTGGTTTACGGTTCTGAATTTGGTAAGAGTTTGCGTATTTTACTGGAGTCATGGCCAGCTGCAGCACACGAAACACGAAAGACTCTATTTTCGGCTCATCACGCAGTCTACTAGTAAATCAATTGCCCACTAGCTGTGATATCATAAGGGCATACTTGGAACATAAATGCACAAATCCGTCATTGAGCACCCAAGCCTATGCGGAAACTGTTGCACTTGAAGTAGCAGGAATTTATGACAAAGCTTCCATCTCAACTACTGATTACATCAGTGTTGTTATTCGTGTGAAAAGCCTGATAGCACATGCACATGAGCTTAGCGAATATCCAGTGAGCAAAAGGACTTCCACCACCTACACAGAGAAACTTAACAACTTTGACACCTTGTCTGACATTAGTCGTTGCAGATTTTTCAAAAACTTCAATGCACGTGAGAGGTCTGAGTGTCAATGCGCTAGAGTAGGCAAGATAACGCCTGAGGAGTGGCCTTTCTGGTTCACCAAAATAGTTGCAGGTAAATGTACAGTATATTGGTGGAATACACCGGAAGAACACAGCACAAAATAAGTGTGCAGCAAATACAGTGATGAAAAGGAAGCCCTATTAAGAGTCCACTAGAGATACTAAGCAAAATAACGAAGATATAATGACAGCATGTATTGACGAAAGTGATGCCTGTGATGAACAATATGATCAATATGTTGATGATGATACTGCAGAAGTAGATGGAAGCAAACAGTTAGAACAGTGTCAGAACAGATTAGTCTATCCTGAGGTGAGTCATGCAGCTGATCGGTGTCAAGTAAGCAATAGAGACATCTGCTCCATGGTGAATGCAACACTGAAAGATATGAATATTCTTTGTGAAGAAAATAAAGTTGATTCCAGTAAACTCCGCCATCAAAGAAAATACTGGAGAGATGTCACATTGCAACAGCATAAAAATGACTTAAAGAAGACCGTTTGCATCGGTTTCGATGGAAAAATCGATCAGACGCTCAAGAAAATCCAAGATGGGCAGAGAATCGTGAAGGACGATCACTACTCATTAGTTGCTTTTCTTGACGCCGTTTATGTCGACCACATTTCTCTCGAAAGTGGAAGAGTAGCAGATATTGCCAAAGAAGTCATGTCTGTCATTCAAGAAACAGATTCAACAGATTCGTTGCAAGCTATCGTCTGTGATGGGACAAATGTCATTATTTGGAAAGAGAAATGGAATGATCCGTGAGCTCGAAACACAGCTTGGCAGACCACTACAGTGGCTTGTTTGTTTGTTGCATCTTTTTGAAATCATTTTCTGAAGGTATTTCGAGGCAGCTGATGGTTCGACAACAGGTCCACGAGGCTGCAGAGGAGAAGTAGGTCAATCGCTTGAATCTGACCTAAAAGTTCTTCCAGTTGTTGGTTATGAACGTGTTGCTGGAAAAACTTGCATTTTACCATGCCAGGTGGCTTACGAAAGCTAATCGCGTACTGCGACTTTACATGTCAAATTAGGAACCATCACCAACCAGAAAAACGTCCCGTTTCATTCACTGCGAACCACTATGCTCCTGTGTGGTTCAGGGTGAAAGCCAACAGCTAGTGTCAGGATGGAGCCAAAAATTTCTTCCTCATGGTGGGGCTCCTTCAAAAGCTGCCATTTTTTGATCAGGCGATCATTCGCCCTGTGCTTGCCAATAACAGCTGCTTCTGTCATCCAGAGAACATCCTGTTGTCGGCTGTTGCTGATGAAGATGTTGACGTACACTCGATGGCGATCAATTTGATGAAACAAGCACAGATGAATGAGAATGATGACCAAGCCTCAGTTAGAATATTTGAAAAATCAGCACTGAAGGTAAACTTCGATGCCAAGAAGTACACTGAACTGGTAGAGCTTCCTTCTGCCACAGTTCCTCCATTGCTGAAGAACAGACTGGACCAAATGGACTTAAGCCAAACCATCGTGCTGGACGTGTACCCTTGCCATTCCCAAGAAGTGGAACACTGCGTCATGGACGTCACATCCACCACAAATAAAGTATTTTGGCATGAATCACGTCATGGTATGCTCGTCCAATATAAGCGATATCGCAGCTAGTTCCCGAAACGTGAGAGTAAACAATACTTTTGATGTGTTCAACTGTTCATGCCATGTCTTCTGTTCTTATTCTTTTTCATGAAATAATGCCCTTCATATGATTTGAATACACTTATTTCAAATGTTACTTTAATTTTTAATTGAAATTTAACACAGAAGTTGCATTTTAGTTCATCTGAAAAATAGCATGTGTTTCTAAGTTTTTTTGAGAAATAACTCAATTTTTAGATCCAAGTTGCTGGAATGGGCACGTATATATCGAAACATTTTTTTCGTAGTGTTACTGTCATTGTAAAGTAGCACCATTCCGACTATGTTTCAACCTGGGAACCCTATGTTGGTTCCTTTTCGACCCGCCCTATTATGCAACCTCCCTTCGCACTCCGTACTTTCTTCCCCTCTTTCTTTCCCTCCAACATCCCAAAGCCCTCCGTCCTTCCTCACTCCCTTCCATTTTCCTATCAACCCATCCCTTCATATTTTGCGTCCTTCCCCTCTACCCCCGCAGTGCCTGCTGTGTAGAATGATGCAGCGAGGATGCCAGGGTGAGGGAGGGTTTATAAAGCGCGCGCGCGCACACACACACACACACACACACACACACACACACACACACACACACACACACACACACACACACACACACACACACACACACACACACACACACACACACACACACTCTCTCTCTCTCTCTCTCTCTCTCTCTCTCCTCTTCTCTTTTCTTCTGTTCTCTATTCTCTTCTCTCTTCTTGTCTCGTCTCGTCTCGTCTCGTTTCGTCTTGTATCATCGTTTCTCTTCTCGTCTCATCTCGTCTCGTCTTGTCTCGTCTTTTCTTCTCTCTGTACCCTTATCTTGGCTTTTCTTTCCTCTTCTCTGTTCTCCTCTCCTCTCTTTTTCTTCTCTTTTCCCTTTCCTTTCCACTCCCTTCTCTTCTCTTGTCTCGTATCTCCCCTCCTCCCCTCTCCTCTCCTCTCCTCTCACCGCCAGCGCCACGAAAGTAAGAATATATTAAAGCAAATCTTCAACTTTACTCTGGGATCAATATAGGCTGGCCGGGTGCTGCCCAACTGGTGCACTGACACGGAGCTGCGAGTGTACCCAAGTCTGTCTGACTTTCTGTCTACTTATTTATATTTTTGTCTATCTGTCTAAGTATTTGCATGTCTTTCTGTCTGTCAGTATGCATGTCAGTATGTATATATGTATGTGTACTTGTATATCTGTCTACCTACCTATCTGTTTACGTTTGTTTAGATCTGTCTGTCTGTCTATCTGTTTATGTATCTATCTATCTTACGTGTTAGTCAGTAGGTGCAGTTACGTGGGTGGCCCGGGTGTACCATAGTCTTTTACTAAAAAATACTACCTGTCTCGGCCTGCCTACCTGCCCTAGGTGCTGGCCAACTACTGTGCTGACACGAGATAGCCCGGGTTTAGCAGAGTCCCATTTACAAATTTATTATTCATTTGTTTGTTTGTATCAGTCTCTTTGTATTCTGTGTATCTAACTTTATCTCTGTCTTTTTCTGTCTTTCTGTCTATCTTTGTCTTTCTATCTGTGCATGCCTCTCTGCCTATTTGTCTGTGCCTGTCTGTCTGTGTCTATTTGTCCATCTGTATTTATGTGTCTATCTTTCTGCATCTGTGTCACATTATCTATCTTTCTGTCTAGCCAGATTTCTTAATCCCGGAGGATTCGACAGTGAACAAAAACGTTCCATTGAAGCCAAGTAACATTAAAGACAATGATTATTTTGGCCAGAAAATATTATCCAACTAAGCTATGTGATGTAATGGAGGAATAAGGGTATGACTTGGGGAAAGTTCAGCCTGATGGCTGGAAACAAGGTGATATGGAGGCAGTTTGTGTTTTCCCATTCCTAACGGGATTGAGGGGTCAGGAGAGACAGACAGACACAGGGAGATAAATATATAGTTCCTGGGAGTTCGGAAGGATTACGAAACTGTTGATCTCAGAGTTTCGTTTCTCATGTAACACCGATATCACCAAAGTCTAAATTACAAAATGCTTTCCCATACGAGCCGGTCTACGATTACGAAAAAGTTAATTACAATATGCGCTCCAATGAAATCATGTGACGCCGAGATTAAAAAATCCCTAACAGTTTCCTGGAACAATTTGACATTGATATTACAAAAACATTTATTTAATATTTACAGTCCACTGAAACAGTCTGACGCATAAATCTTTGCCTTCTCACCTTCCTGCTTCCCCTCTCCATCTTTCTTCGCTCATTCCCACCCATTCTTCATCTCTTGCACTCTTTTTCCTTCCTCCCTCTCACCCTTCATCTCTTGCTCCCTCATTCTCCTTCCCACCCTTCATCCCTTGCACCCTCCTACCTTTCTCCCACTCCATCCCTCCCTCCAGTCCACCTCTTTCTTCCCACCAAAAATAGGTTCCAGTCAACACAAGTTATGGGATCTGCATACACCTTCACCCTCTCATTTCGGGAATATGACCGTGAGCCTACTACTTCATCCACCCTCTGCGCCACATTTCCTCCACCAATCCTTTCCTCCATTGTTTCTGTTTTATCTCTTCTTCTTCCCTCCATCCCCTTCTCTTTTCCACTGCGTCACCAATCCTATGGACAAGCTTGATCATTACATACAATAATAGTAACACACACAACGAGAGCTCATTAATGTAGTTTCTTTGCATTGTTGAAATGTAAAGGAATGTAAAATAGAGAGAAATATTAAATCGGGCGTAAACAAGCGCTGTCATTACAATTCACTTGATCGACAGACGCGTTCGGTGGTCGAATTGGTCGTGTGCACGCCTACCAGTCCTCCTGAACTGCGTTCAGCGCCACCGGGAATTGGACACTGAAGAAGTATGTCCTTCCATGCGTTCTCACATGATCGTACTCTGTAGAGGTATCTTCCATCGCATGTACAGACTCTTACTCACAAACACAGATTCCACATGCACTCTCATCCTATACTCCAGAAGCCTTCCACACCGTCACCCGTGCGTGAAGTGTGAGGTGGGAGCGGCTCACATTTCCAGTGACACAGAATAGTGTTCCTCGGCCCAGCGACCAGTTCCCTTCAGGACCTGTTAAAAAAAGGTTTAATAATATTGTGTATAGTAGAGATAACTGGCATTTCCAGGCGTGTGCAAGCCGGCCGTTACAGTACATAGCCTACATTGAGATTTAGAAGATTATTATAATTTTATTGTAGCCATACTGTAACGATTTTATTAAGCCAAGGAAGAACTTTACATAATGAATGAAAAAGTTTGTCGGGGCTACTCTTAAGATAATTTTTCTTGGTGTGTCTGCATGTAGGAGGGATGTTGAACTCTGGCCCATACCGCCTTATCTCCGTACCCTTTTATTCTCGTTTCCTCTCCCACTCCTCTCAAAAAAAAAAAAAAAAAAAAAAAGATAAATCAGTAAAAATAAGGACATTAAGTTATACACCCACGCCCACCAATTTTCTCAAAGGGCCGAATATCTGACTTTGTCATGTGACCTTTACTTTCGACCAGTTGCTCACATTCGCATTACTACATCCTTGAACGGCCCTTAAGCCTTCCACCAAGTCTGACCAAAATTTGATCAGAACTGGGTGAATTGATCATGCCCCCAGACCTTGACATTTGATCTTTCTTAATGACCTTGACTGACTGTTCCTAAAATCCAATCTCTTATTATCCTTGCCTTACCGTGAAGCTTTCCTTAAAGTTTGGTCTAAAGTGTAAAAAAAAGATAAATAAATTGTGACCCTGACATGTGTCCTTGACCTTTGAACTGTTGTTCCCAAAAACAATAAGGCAATCCCTTAGGTGATCCTGCCTTCTTCGATCAAGTTTGGTTCAAATCGCATCGAAACTGTTTCAGTTATTTTGATCACACCACACACAGGGGTCGAACTTTAACCTTCTCCATTGACTTTGGTCCTTGGCTATAATTATTATCTTAAAAATCAAAGCCCTTTGTTCTTGCCGTATTTTCAACCCATCATCCATGCTTGGTTTAAATTGGATAAAAACTGTTTACATTGAATTTCCCAGGGCAGGCTTTGACCTAGACCTGTGGCTTTGACCTCTGACCTATTTATTCACAGAACAGTAGGTCTGCCCCTTGGCGTTTTATCAACCTTTCCACCAAGTTTGAGTAAAATTGGTAAAAAAATGTTTAACCCGCCACGTGCCGGCCACTTCAAACCCCAAGTGTCACCCACGTGCCGGCTAATTTTTAATTTTTTTAAAGGCTAAATTGATAGGTTTTGATGTGAAAAAAACGAATATGACCATAAAAAAACTCACCGGAGGCTGGAAGGGGGTTTTTCGTAGTCCCTTCGGCCGCCCGCAGGTGTGAGCGAGCGGGGAATCCCCAGCTGCGGTGAGAGAAAACCCGTTTTCTATGCAAGGTAATCTCAGGTATTCTCGTCAAAATGACTCGGGGGGGGGGGGAAGGTATAGGAATGGTCTTAACACTTTTCTGTCCATTTCACACACACACACACACACACACACACACACACACACACACACACACACACACACACACACACACAAAATCTTATTTCATAAAGAAATCGTATTTTTGGGGGAAAAAAATCACTTACTGATGCAACACTATATGTATCACTGTGAATGCATTGACTTACAGTTACGAGAAAATATACATAACTTGACTTCACAATGTACAGCCCTTTTCACTTACAGTAAATTATTTACAACATGCCTCCAGTATACACAGACATTACCAGAGTATTTTTGATCATCTCACTATGAATACATCGTCTAACACTTACGAGAACATATGTAAAACTTTACTCCACAACGTTCAGTCCTTACACTTACGAGAAAATATTTACATGTCTTCACTGTATGCAGTACTTATAACACTTTCTGAGTGTCTTTTTTTTGTATTTACAACACTTTTTGAGCATAATTTTATCGCTCGTCATTACCACACTATTGTTTCTCATTAGTTGGCGAGAATGTGGTACTTCTCGAAGCATGGGTATACACACAGTCCTACATCACACTCTGCACACATATACCCTGAGTCCTTCCACTGAGTACGTGGCCTTACATTGCTGTTTGCACATACGTGACACCTCCGCTGGGGATTCTGACGTGTTCCACTTGGAGGGACGATATTGGGGAAGTGACTAGAGGTAAGGCGGAGAGGTGTGGCGGCAGAGAGGTGTGGCGGCGGTGGCAAGCAGTACTTCTATCTTCCCCATATTTCCCCATTATTTCCCGCACCAGTTCGCGAATATAGCCCCCGAAGGTCTCCTGGATGCCAGTGGTATGTGCGTGGAGATAGTGAGCGTTGAGGACGATGATGTCGAGGAGATGGAAGAATAATTGTTTATACCACTTCATCGTGGGCCTGGCACAGTCAACGCTGGAAATCATGGCATCTGATTGATCCACCAGTCTCATATTCACATTGTACCCAAAGACAGGTTCTGGTTTCCAGACGTGGCGCTGCCCTTCTGCCCTATAATCTACACTGTCTGTGCGGTGTACAAGGGGCCGATGAACAGACGAGAGAAGGAATACTTTGCAGTTGTGGTGCCGTGCTGTTGCAAGGATATTATGTGATTTGTATAAACTTATTTTTCTGAAGCTTCCTCCACACCTTCACCATGTACCGACGGTTCTTCTTTACAGTGCCACACAGACCAGTTGCCTGCAGGTGAAGGTACCTGGCGAGAAGGGACCTTGTGTACCAATTATCGAGGTATAAGACGTGCCCACGATGAAGGTATTCCTCGAAAATCGTTTTTACCACACCCCCTGAGAATTCCAAACTTCTATCTTCTGTGATGTCCGTCTGAACACCTGTGTACAGGACTATGTCCTGCACATACCCAGTCTTACAGTCGCACATCATGAAGATTTTGAAGCCAAACCTGTCTTTTGCTGGGGATATACTGGCAAAAAGCAATATTACCTCTCCATAGCACTAGACTCTCGTCTATGACGAGGTCTCGGTATGGAGAGGAGGAGGTACGGAATTTCTCTCGAAGGTGATCAAAAACCAGATGTATCCTCCTCATCCTGTCCATGTTGTTTGCGTTAGCAGGGTCAAGGGTGTCAAAAAATGAAGGCGGCTCAGGATGTACTGAAAACGATTCCTTCCCATCACCTTGCCAAAAAATGGTGTCACCACTACTGGATGCACAGTCCAATACTAGGGAAGCTGATTTTTTTCCAATATGCCCATCAAAGGCACAAGTGCTAGGAACACATACATTTCACCCAGGGTCACGTCAGGTTCAAACAATCGGCTGTGTCGTGTCATGTGTTGTTCCCCCACGTTCAAATGCAGCAAAGGCATTGATCAGGGCCACAATCTTCAAAACAAACTCCACAGGAAAGTACTGTAGTTCCTGAAAAAGTCAAGCCTCATTTTCGTGGGTGAACGGGCGAATGTGGGGGACAAAGTCACTACATTCCTCTCACTCCCACGTCGTTTCCTCATCATCATCATCGTCTCCGTGTTCCTCGGGCTGTGGGGAAGCATGGGGAAGTGTGGGGAATGGGGGAAGAGTTTCACGTGAGGTTCTGGGTGTGGGAAAGATGGGAAGACTTTGTCCTGAGGTGCTGGGCTTAGGTGGGTCACGTGGGGACAAGGGAGAGCACGGGTGAGGTGAGTCACTCTCCCCCAACAATGGAACTTTCCCAAATCTTCCACGCTTCCTCCTCACACTTTCCTCCCCACGTGGTGAAATCCTTTGCTTCCCCAACAACCCCTCAACTGCAGGACTACTTTCCTCCTCCCTTTCCTCCTCATTGTCGTGACTTGCAAGATGACGACATGCAGGTGGCCTCCTACCATGTGTTGCTCTAGTGTAGCCCATATGCCTGGATTTTCTAGGTGAGAGAATTTCGTCATCACTACTACTTTCCTCTTCAGGTTGGATGTAGTCCTTATCATGCATGTCGTCATCCTCCAAATCGCTTTCTCCAGTGTAGGGAACCCTCAGGAGGTCCTGAATCTCCTCGTCAGAGAGACCGCGGCGAGACATCACTGCACTGTATGACTGACACAAGCAGAGTGAGCGTGAGGTGGGAGCACGTGGGTGTATGGGCCAGGCCACCTGAGGGCAGATAGAGGAAGGGTTGCCCTACAAGCCTAGCTTGAAAATTGTGGTCACAATGAATTTTTGAAATCAAGACCGTTTTAAAATGGCACTGGCACTGAGCGCACAAATATGTCAGACCGTTTTAAAACGGCACTGGCATGGGATGAGTTAGATTACTTTGTTCAGATACAAAGACAAACGTGTGAAATTTAACACCCCTCTCTAGCTTTGTGAGCGGGGATATAAAAGATGAAAAATTCTTTGAGCAGGTAAAAATAGGCAGGATCTACGTTATTCAAAGACTGTTTTCTTTAGTGCTGTGTATCAGTGCTGTCTTTTTTCCCTTTGTAACCTCCAATTTATTATATTTTGGAAGTAGCTCGAAATGTTAGGATTAATCAGTTTACATTATTAAATTCACTCCATTACCAGACGTTTTTATGTTGCTAAAGGGATGACATCTATTTAGATGTGTGAAGTGTAGTACATTAACACAGGTAAAACGAAAATGTTTGTACATCTGTTGCTCAGGTAATTGTTATTACATTGTAATAGTAAGCTGAGAATGCACATTATTTCTCTCATAGCTTGTATATGTTTCACCTTATATCGTTATCCCAGAGGACATCAGTATAGAACAACCTCCCTGTAGGAAAGGCCTACGATAGTTCCCCCTATCACAAAAAACACGCTTAATTCTTCTATCCGATGTATTTTATCCGATTTTTTTTCGTTCTACTTCCACATAATTTTATCAATCTTGAGAGAGCGTTACAGTACGTATGGGTTTGCGAAGACCATATTTAGTCCTTCAGTTTGATAAGTTTCTCAAAAGGTGAAAAAGATCGTCTGGGTATCAAGACTATGAAAATACGGTAACGGATTGAAGGGGTTCATAGAAACACCCCAATTGCTGGGAGATTTCCTTTACTAGAAGCCACGGTACCATTTCACAGTAATTGATAGTACAGTGCATCTTTATTAGACAACATACTTACCATTTCAAAGTAATCCACATCACCACAAACGAGAGGTAGACCAGTTAGTAGGCTGATGGGCGCTGGTGTGAAGAAGACTTTTCCAGAGCAATGAAAAGAAAGTTGCCACCACAATTTTCAACACGGACTTCTTGTACGTGTGAAAACATCAATGTAACTTAATCCTTGAAACTGCATCTCCCATCTCAGAACACACAGACAGTCCATGCGTTATTTCATTCCAGCTCCCTTAGTTCACTGATCTTTCCCACTACGCAACATCTTTTATTGTGTGGTGAAAGCAGGGACTCTGTACACAATTTTCACTTATAGTGCTTCTGAAAAATGAAATTTCAAGGTACTTGCCTTGCCCACAAACTCCTCAAAGTTGCCAGTTCTCACCTGATAACTGAATACATTAAAAGTCTGTCAGCTAAACTACTTTCTTTTAAATGCATTAAGTACGTACATTGTAGTCACAAGTAAAACATTAACATATTAACTCACTACAGTGAGGAAAAGACGCTCCATTATGATAAGTAAAAGGAAATCACCAACGTACGCTAGCATACCATCTCATTTCCGGGACCAGCCTTGTGCCTAGCTCAGTCCATCGATGTTTATGCTCTCATTATTTGAATGAAATAAAACACATATCCATATATCTACGGTATATATGAAACTAATATAAAGTAATTTGATTTCAAGATGTGTGTAGATCTCAGGTGAAGTCCATATGCAATGACGCTTTCATCCCACAATTGAGGGACTCAGAGTATCGTCTGCTACCCAGTTGCTGAGCTTGGTATGGAACACTGAGCTCTATAGTATGGAGAGGCTATCTGCACTGCGGGCGTTTGATTTTGGCCCTTCATATTGAAACACCAGCACTCAATTTCATATTCAGATACTTTATTTCCACTAAGCAGTGGTTATTAATAATGATACACTCATCGCTTATGATACAAGAACATATATGGATTATGTTATTTTTTCTGCCTTGTTCAACGAATTATATCGAGGACATTTATCCTATGAGTATAAAACAACGCCATAGGTTGCTGCAGTGCAGAACTTACCCTTTATGGGACTATATCTATTTCATGAAACCGAATGTCCAGATTGATAAAGGCCGTAAGAAACATGGAAATATATACAAAAGAGTGTGAACAGAAGAGAAGAGGACATGCAGAGAGAGACTGGAGATAAATGGGCCCGTTTTAGTGGCCTCATTGTGCAGGGATACTGGGGAAGAATTTTCCCGCCCCACCCCAGGGGGTAGTAATGTTATAGAATTAGCAACAAGATATATTTCTTACTTGGGAAATGTAACACCATCTCTCTTCGATGAATTCCTGTGCCCATTTTTGTATCCGTATGCTGCACAGAGGACCATGGCATTATATTTTTCGGAATCATCAGTTGCTTTCAAAAACCCAGAGAGCATCTCCATACAAAAACGTGTGCATCAGGCATGATGTAACATGGCTGCAGCTACACCAGCTCTGCCCTGGTGGCGGCTAAATAAATTACGTGGTACTGCCCATGAGAAAACCTCTCCATACCATAGAGTTCAGTGGTATGGAAACATTAACATACTGTCCCATTTCCGGGATGATTTTTTTTTTTTTTTTTTTTAGCTTAGTCATCAATTTGTGAATCTTGTGCTTGTAATACGTTAATCTTGAGGTTTGGTTCTAGTTATCGTGTAGTCGAAGGTAGGAGAAATTAAAGATGGATACAGGGAGATGATCTTGATTTATTATCTTCAAAGAAAAGTTCAAGTTGAGCAATGTATGTATTACACAGGAACTTAATTTACTAGCTAAGTGTCGTTGGACCCCTCTTCTTATTTCCTCTCTCACAACCTTTCGATGCTGTGGCTAGCCCCTTTCTGCCTCTCTAATCCCTGCATTCTTATCTAGGAGGGCTTGTGTCACGTGTATAACCCGTAGGTAGGGTTTCTAGAAGCTTGTGTGTGTCTGTGTGTGTGTAGCGCTTCCAGTGCCCTCTGGCATTTCTTACAGAAATGCAGACACATTTCCTTTGATTAACTCTCGCTGACACATTTCCCATTCCCACACCTTGGCTGGTGCTCCTATCTACCATCTATCTATCTATCTATCTGTCTACCAATCCATCATGCTATGAGATGTATTATTATAGTATGGAGTGCTGACAAATTAATCACTCTTACACATACTCTTTCCTTACTATTTCAGCATGTGAAAAATTTACATTCATATCTCTATATACAAAAATAATGTAAAGCCGTTTGAACACAAGAAATTAGAACAGATTAGTTTAAGATCGTCTGCACAGATCTCACGCACCATGAGTTAAGTTTATACAAAGCCCGCGATTTAGGCTGGCGGTTTCGTCTTCCCATGTTACCAGTTTTGAAAATTACACTTTTTTTCTTAAGAAACATTCAGTACATTCACTTCAGCATTTGCCAGATGCAGCATTAATCTGTTTGAAAACTATGTGATAGGCGTTTCAAAATAAACATGCAACGAGATTTTTAATATTATGTGGTGAATGCTCTCGCACCACTTGTCGTTTTATGTATTGTTAAGAAGCGGGATTTGCTAGTTTAGTGCTCGAGAAGCTTCTCAGCATTTCGTGTATGGTAGTTCCGGTATCGGTAGGAGTCAGAGTTGCCAGCTTGCCTGCTATTTGTAAGCGGGGTTATTTGGCAAGTTATGCATTATTTTTTTCTTCTCTTTTTCCTTATAATGTTTTATTTAAGTGATTGCTTGTTAAATTATGTAATTTCAGTAAGTATGGTAAAAGATTTAGAGTGTTATGTAATGTAGGAAAACTTTGGCATGTTTTGATTGTCTCTGAATTGGCAACTGTTGTTCTCGTAGAATGTAGACGTTTCTCGAATAATGCAAGCTTATTATAAGGATGGGGTAGAGACTATTTTAAGTTAGTTTTCAGTTCAGTTTGAGTGAAGTTCAGTTGGTTTGGAGTTCAGTGTAGTGTAGTGCTGTGTACTGTTGGCAAGCATTAAGTGTAATTACAGTTAGTGAAGATTATTTTCGGTACTTGTGAAAACAGTGAAGTGTAGTTAGTGAAGATTATTTTCGGTACTTGTGAAAACAGTGAAGTGTTGTTAAGCATTGAGTGTAATAGCTGTGAAGTGTTGTCAAGCATTAAGTGTTAATAGCAGTCAGTAAAGTGTGTATAGCTCCAGTGCTTGTGAGAACAGTGAAGTTGGAAAGCATTACATGGAATTATTTGGAAAATAAAGACAATGAACTTTATGGAGCCAGTGTTTATTGTCGCCTCAGCAGATCTTGTGTACTGTACACCTAAAGGCTGACCACAGGAAGAACAACTCACCGGGCAAAGTTCTTCGTGTACTGAACTACTGCTGTTGAAGCCTGTGGCAGTGTGGGGTGAGGATGTAACACTGGTGTCAGGAGTGTGGATTAAGTGCTGCAGTGAGTCTACCTTCGACATAAAAGCAGGTGTAAAGACAAGGTCTCGAGCTGGGAAGGAGGAGGAAATTTCCCTGGCAACACTGTTGAAGCTACTACAGGCACAGTGTGAACAACTAGAGGCACAATGTGAAGAACACAAAGTACAATCACAAGCACAAAGTGAAGAACAGAAAAAGCTCAGGAACGAAATCAAAGAACAATTACAGGCACAGAATGAAGAACAAAGAATTATATGAACAGCTTCAGGAGGTACTTCAGGAGCAACAGAGGGAATTACAGCTGAGAATGCAAGGACAGCTACATGCTTTCATGAGGGAAATAAAGGAAGAACAGCAACAGCTTAACCCCTAAACCGCAGGGTTGTTTTGGCGTGACTTGCGTGTCCCGCTAGGATATTTGGGTTCCAACAGACATTCTAAAAATATTTGCCAAAAATCAGTTTTTAGTCCTAGAATATTATAATTAAAAACGCTTATGGCACATACCTTCAGCTTTCTCCTGGGATGTTTGTTGAGCCTTTGTCGAGTACCGTAGGACTTGTGAAGACCTCTGAAGTTGGGTAACGAAGTCCCCACTTTACACTTCCCGACACCCCGTAATATGATTACCACAGCCTGATATTATCACTAGAAACACTATTCTATGATTTTCAAATAGTTTGGAATCCATACTCCAAAAAAAACACTGTGAAAGCAATGAAAATTACTAGTGCGTACGAGCCTCCCACTTGCGCTTGTTCCCTGCTGATATTCTGTCATTTATTATTCATAAAAACACTCACACTTTATATTCCTATTACTATATAACACTTATATATATATATATATATATATATATATATATATGCAGTCTTTATCCATAAGTTTCCTTCAGTAATAGTAGTTTATTGTCACTGTAGGCATTCAATTTCTCATTCAGTAAAATACGTAGAGAGCCGAGGTTTCACTTTCACTGTCATAACTTCAAGTATTTGTACTCATATTCTTGTACTACTAATTATTTACATTTCTATTTACATTTTCTATTGTATTTTCAATGTTTACACTTCTATTTTACTTACACTATGCTATGTACTGTCACTTGCAGTAGCTTATAAAACTATAGTACACTGTTCCATCATATTTACATCCATTACTTTCACTTGCTATTTACACATTATTTACATTTTCCACTTGCACTTTTAGAACTGCTTCAGGCTGTGGTAATCAAAAAAGCAGGTAATGCAGAGGGGAACCTGACACTCGGCGCACTGCCAAGAGGTGCGTTTGTCCTCAAGTGTGCATCGGATGGTATGGCACCTGCAGATCGCAGCCTTCCTCTTGGTTGTGGCAGGCATTTGCACCAGTCTGTGCCGATCCACGTACGCCCTCTGCTCAAGTCTGTTGGGAAGTCTTACAGCATGGCGCCTTGGAATTGCTGCTGTCACCCTACCATATCTCTCAAGCAGCTGCTGAATACAAGTCCTGGTGAACAACCTCAGGGAGAAGGACTTGGGTGGCTTTACCTTCATCTTGTACAGGATGTAGGCGTTCAGCATCGTCATGTCAATGAGATGCAGAAAAACTTTCCTGTACCATCTAGTATTCTTCCTGAGGCAGTCAATCTCTCCAATCATCATGTCGGACTTGTCCACCAGCCGCATGTTGATATTATAGTTGATGACAGCATCAGGTGTCCTCACAGGTTCGCCTGTCCTACGGTCAACCTTCCCACTGTCTTTCATTTCCCTCTTGTGTACGGTGGTGAGCATGTGCACGACCCTCTTGTCATGCCACCGTATTGCCAGCATCTTCTCAGACTTGTGTAGGTCACGTCTCCTCGCTGCGAGTTTCCTGCCTCTGGAAATTTGGGGATGTGGGCACGATTGCTCTTCACAGTGACACAGGAGCCGATGCCATGCTCTGAAAGATCTTTAGCAAGTTTCAGTGCTGTATAATAGTTGTCAGTATACAACACATGATTCACACCAAAATACTTCTCAAGCAGCACTTTCACTACACAGCCTGAGAAGCCAAGGGGGGGTGTTTTGTCCAGATCGACAGTGCTGGCTAAATAGATGACGAAGTCAAGGATGTACCCCGTCTTGCAGTCGCACAGTACAAAGAACTTGATTCCAAAGTGATGGCGTTTGCTTGGAATGTACAGTACAAACCTAAGACGTCCTCTGAACAAAACCAAGGATTCATCTATGACAACCTTCTGAAAGGGGTGGAAGAATGACATAAACTTATCCTTCATTCTGCTCAGAATCTCCCAAATCTTCCAGAGTGGGTCGGTTTGGGAAGGCACATCATTGTTGGCGAAGTGCAGGTTTCCCATGATGTTCCGGAAGCGATCTCTGGCCATGTACGTACTGAAGGTGAGTGAAGGTAGTAAGGGGTCCATTGACCAGTATTCTTCCAACTCATGCTTCTTTGAGTGTGGCATGAGAAGCATGAGGGCGAAGAACACATACAGCTCTTGCATCCCCAGCACGGTCCACTGTTGCATCTTCGCTGCACCTGCACCACTTGCAGCACGTTGTGATTCGTACCTGTTAGTCTCATTACATATATACTGCATGACTTCGTCATCGAGGAAGACCAAAAGGAAGTCCACACACTCAGCATCCTCGTCAAGAGTGAAGGCAGGCTGTATCCTTGAGGAACTCTCATCGAAATGGAGATGTTCAGGGACGAAATTGGAACCTTCTGTCCACATGAAGGCATCCAGGATTCCCTGTCATTGTGATGTATGGTGGGTGAGGGTGGAGGGTGGCTGTGAGGCAGACTGGGCTGTTTCAAGGTCATTCTCACTGATCCTAGGTTGCCGTGTAGCACTAGCAGCCCTTACACTAGATGCTACTCCACGAGTCAGGGATTTACCTCGTCCCGTACGGCCTGCCTTCACTGTAGGTGCTGGTGGAGACTCCGACGACGAAGACTCAGGAGAAAATTCCGCTGAAGATGAAGAAAAAATTAGTGAAGTGGGGCTGGGGGAGCGGGAAGGTGATTCACCTCGGGACTCATGGCGGGCTGGGTCACGCGGGGCCATTGTTCTGGGACTAACCCGCCGTCTTTTCACTCCCTTCCCAAATTCCTTCCCTTGCTGCACTAAGGGCTCCTTTCCCTTGGAGCTAGGGATAACTTGGGACACTGAAACACTCGTACTAGGAGTTTCTGTAACGATTTCCTCCCCAGGCTCATCACACGATTCACCCGAAAGATCAAAGTCACTATCCTTCATTATCATAGATAATTTTGCCAGTTCATGTTCCACTGCTGAGTCACTAAGTCCTTTACTACTTCCCACAGGGGTTTTTCTAGGGATAGAGGTCACAGGGCCCTTTGCAATGGGTGCAGAAGCGGCAGAAATGGCGGGGCAAAAGTGCGACATGGTTTCACCTCAGAGGACGCAAGGAACTGATTCCCACAGCATATATGGGAAGGCAAGGGTTGACAAGGTCAATAGGGTGACAGCTGCTAATTTACAGTACATGCTATGAAATGATTGGTAGGAAATCTCGACAATACATAAAAAAATAGGTAGTTCCAGGTGAATGTAAATATCACTTAGGCTTCTCCCTTCCTTTCATATATATATTTTTATTATGAGAATAGATTATACGGCATATTTCAAGGGGAAATTACTGGGGAAAATTAGGGAATGAGTGCATGTGAGGCATTGTCAAGTGATAATTAGCCAATTCCAAGTGTATGGCACTATCAGTTACCTTATTTTTATTTGTATATATTATTTTGTATAAGAATAGGGCATAGGGCTTATTTCAATGGATGAAATCAGTGGAAAATTCTGGGGAAGATTTGCTTAGCGCAGTGCGGCCAGGCAGGCAAGAGGATAGGGTAATGGAGGGGAGGTAGGGAGGGGAGTCAAGAACGGAGAAAAATGGCTAAATTGTTAACAATGGATGGGAGTACAGATGAGATTAGGATTGCTGACTAGTGTTGGACATTGGCAGTACTGATAGATGATACAAGCCACCACTTGTAAGCCCGGGAGAATTCAAAATAACACAGAATCACAAAAGTGACGCCTCGTGGTATGATCCCTAGCTCCCAAGCATCACAAAAGTGACGCCCTGCGGTTAAGGGGTTAAGAAGGAAGTAGATGCCATGCTAGAGCACCAGAAGTATGAGGTAAGCAATAATGTGATGGAGTGTAAATAGCATGTAGACAACCAGTTGAAATCAATTAGTGAGGAAATAGTGACAGAATACAAACAGCATGTAGACGACCAGTTGAAGACAACTAGTAAGGAAATAGTGATGGAGTGCAGACAGCATGTAGATAACCAGCTGAAGCATGTAGTCAACCATGTGAAGAATGAGTGAGAAAATGGAGGCTGTAGAGAAATATTGCACTGCTGAGCCTCAAGTTAGTGTACAGGGAGCATATGAAAGGATTGGACAGCGTACGGTGAATCTTGATGGATCCCAAGCATCAAAAGGTAGCATTACAGGGTTGAATAGGCAGTATGTAGGAGATTTAAGTCCTGGCCCTAATTATGATTCCCCAGTTTTTAGGCCCCAAACCAGTGAAGTGCATGGCTAGAATGGGGGTCCAATTAAAAAGAAACCTCAGGAATTTGATGGTAGAGTATCTTAAGAAGCTTACCATGTACAGTTTGAGTCACTGGAGGACAAGAATGGTTGGGATGATAGGCAGAGGGCAGCTTAGCTTGCTACCAGCCTTAAGGGTGCTGCAATGGAAATTCTGGGCCAGATGTCAGTGCTGGAGAGGAACAGTTATCAGTCCCTTGTAGAAGTGCTGGAGTGCAGATATGGGACCATATACCAGACTGAGGTTTACAGAGCATGATTCCAGAGCTGTGTACAGGCTTGAGGAGAATCCCTACAACAACTTGCTCATGACCTGGAGAGTATGGCATATAAAGTATACCCTGGAGCTGCACCTAACCTATTGGCTATTCTTCTCAGGGACCAGTTCATTGATGCTCTTTCCAATGCAGAGTTGAAAATGCAAGTGAAGCAGGCACAACCCAGGAGCATGCAAGAAGCATTAGCCAGGGCTCTAGAGTTTGAGTCTTACGTCAGGTCCAATACATCCACTTTTCAGACAGGTTGTAGTGCAGGATTCAAGGCAAGAAAGAGGCAGGTATGTGAAATGGAAAAATTTGAGGAAAGCTGCTGGTACTGTGAAAAGCCAGGTCACAGAAAAGGGGACTGCTACAAGTGGAAGAGGGAACAGGAGAAGACTGGAGGAGGCTGCTGGTTCTGTGGGAAGCTGGGGCACAAGAAGGAAGATTGTCACAAATGGAAGAAGGAACAGGAACAGAGCAGTGTAAGGAAGTCTTCACATGTAACAAAAGCATGTTGGACATGTAGTGAGGTGAGGCACTTCAGTTCCGAGTGTCTGAAGAAGAAAAAGGATGATAAGAAGAAGGTTGCAGAAGACCAGAAAGAAGCGGAAAGCTAGTGTAGGCTGGTATGAAGAGGCAACCACCAGCCAACATTTCCCAAGTAGCCCCACCACCGATAAAATGCAAGAGGATGGTAATCGACAGTGTGCGAAGAGACAGAAGGATAGACGGAAAGAAGTGTTCTCTGGTGATTGATTCGGCCTCAGAGCAAACTTTTGTGAGGCCTGATGTATTACATCAACGGTATCTGCCTGAGTCATCAGAACAACTGTGTGGAGTAACTGGGCACTGTGTGGAACTGAGGGGACCCTTGGATGTCCGGATTGAAGTAGCAGGGCAAGAGGCTACTCTACCAGTCTACGTGGCCAACAAGGAGGACGACTCTTGCCTTCTGGGTCTGGACTATCTTATGTCCATGGGATGTGAGCTGGACTTCCGCTCCATGAAGCTGAAGGTTCAGGGAAGGTCGGTTCCTATCACAGCAGTGAAACATACCAGTTCTGGTGGTGAGGTGAGGGCACTCCGCACTACAGTGATACCCTCAAAATCAGAGCTGTTGCTCCAGTGTAAGGTGAGTGGCTCTTTTGACAGCTGCATAGGGGTAGTGGATCCTGATGTACGGTGCAAGATGAAGGATGGAGTGATGGTGGGGAGAACACTGGTGGAAAACAGGTGCAGATGAAGTGCCGGTTGTGGTGGCTAATTTCTCCCGTGAACCACAGAAGATCATTGAGGGAGAAATTGTGGGACTATGCAAGGCAGTTGACCCTGAGTGGTAGCAGAGGAAGGCCTGTAAAAGGATCATAGTTAAGGAAGACGGGTACATGCCAGACTACCTACAAGACCTTTTCTCAAGGAGTTGCCAATGCCTGGATGGTTCACAAGTGCTAAAGCTGAGGCAGCTGCTGACAGAATTTGCTGATGTCTTTTCCATGGGAGACCTAGACCTGTGGAGCATAGTATAAACACCAGGGATCACTGTCCGATTAAACAGCCAGCACGGAGGATGGTGCCAGCCCAACGGCAAGAAATGGAAAAGGTGATGGAGAATCTCCACAGTCAAGGAGTAATAGAAAAATCCAGTAGTCCTTGGGCATCAGCAGTGGTTCTGGTGAAGAAAAAGGATGGCTCAGTAAGATGCTGTATAGACTATCGAGCCCTGAATGAAAAGACATTGAAGGATGCATATCCCTTGCCAAGAATCGATGACACCCTGGATGCTCTGTCAGGTGCTAAGTGGTTCTCCACCCTAGATTTGAAGGCAGGATACCACCAGGTCGAGGTTGCAGAGAAGGACAAAGAGAAGACTGGCTTTTCATATGGGTGGGGTTTATGGCAGTTTAAAGTGATACCATTTGGCCTATGTAGTGCCCCAGCTACTTTTGAACATCTAATGAATCACATACTTGAAGGCCTGCACTGGCAGACGGCTCTCATCTATCTGGACGATGTACTTGTGTTTGGACAGACTTTCAGCCAAGAATTGGAGAGGCTGTTAAAGGTGTTCAATAGGATCCATGCAGCGAACCTCAAGCTGAACCCCAAGAAATGTTACCTGTTTCAGAAGGAAGTAAAGTACCTGGGACACAATGTAGGTGAAAGCGGCATCCACACTGACCCAGAGAAGGTGGCAGTTGTGGAAAACTGGCCAGTTCCAACTTGTGTGAGAGAGCAACAGAGTTTCCTGGCTTGTGCACCTACTATCGACGTTTTGTCAAAGACTTTGCAACGACAGCTGCACTTCTTCACAAGCTTTTGGGGAAAAGGCAGAAGTTTGCATGGACAGCAGAGACTCAGAAAGCCTTTGACGAACTCGAGCATGCGTTGGCAAGCTCTCCAGTGTTGCCATACCCAGACCAGAATCAGCCATTTATCTTGGTCTGTGATGCTAGTGACCATGGTATTGGTGGAGTCTTGTCACAGAAGAAAGATGACAAAGAGTATATGGTAACATATTACAGCAGAAAGCTCAGCCCACCGGAGCGGAACTACTGTGTGACCCGTAAGGAGCTCTTGGCAGTGATGAAGAGCCTTGTTTTCTTCCACCCCTACCTGTATGGGTCAAACTTCATCATCAGAACGGACCATGCAGCACTCAAGTGGCTGAAAACACTAACGGATCCAGAAGGACAACTGTCATGCTGGCTTGGGAAGCTAGACCAGCACAGTTATGAGGTGCAGCACCATCCTGGGTGGGTACATGGCAATGCTGACAGCCTGAGTCATTAGCCTTGTGATCCTGGGTGCCGGCAGTGTAGTAAAAAGGAAGATCATAGTAAGAAATGCAGCCGTACTGCAGTGACAGAGCCAGCGTCAGATGAAGAAGACCTGAAGAGGATGCAGATGGAGGATGCAGATTTACAACCAGTATTAGAGTGGCTGCAGTGGAGTACAGTGCGACTATCTTGGGAAGAAGTTTCCAGGTTAATCCCTGCAACCACGAGCTACTGGAGTCAGTAGGATCTACTTTGTCTGAACAACGGACTACTGGAGCATCAGTGGGAGACAGCCAATGGCCTCAGCAAGTATTAGCAACTGGTGGTTCTGAAGAAGATGAGGTCCGAGATCTTGGATGAGTCCCATAATCAGATCACTAGTGGGCACCTAGGAGTGAAGAAAACTCTAAGCCGACTGCGATAGAGATTCTACTGGACTGGCATGCATCAGGATGTTGAAGAGTGGTGTCGGGCCTGTGATGTCTGTTGTGCACAAAGAAGGGACCCAAGAAACGTGGTTGTGCCCCTCTTCAGCTGTATCGAGTGGGTGCACCGATGGAAAGAGTTGCAGTGGACATTGCTGGACCTTTGCCACTCACTGATAGAGGAAACCGGTATATATTTGTCGCCATGGACTACTTCACAAAGTGGACAGAAGCCTGTGCTATCCCTGATGAAGAGGCTGCGACTGTTGCTCAGGTGCTGGTTGATCAGTTTTCTGTCATTTTGGGATGCCACAAGAGCTACATTCAGACCAGGGTAGAAACTTCGAGTCTGCTGTGTTCCGTGAGTGCTGCAAGTTATTGGGGATCAAGAAGGCCAGGACAAACCCCCTAAGGCCACAGTCAAATGGGATGATGGAGAAATTCAAATGGATCCTTGGACAAAAACTGGCCAAGTATGGTGTAGATGGACAAACAGAATGGGACCACAAATTACCTGCGTTGCTGATGGCATATTGGTCTGCATCCCATGAGTCTACTGGCTACACTCCTGCAAAACTGATGTTAGGCCACGAGTTACGCTTACCTGTTGGCTTGTTAATGGGAAGACCACCTGGTTAAGAGCTGCCTACAGACACCATCGGCTATGTGGAGCACCTTCGGGAAGGCTGGCTGAGGTACACTCGATCCATAAAGTATCGGTGCAGAATATGTGTTAAATATTATGACACATGGAACAAAGGAAACTGGAAATTGCGGTTCTGTCCTCCCACACGCAGGCATCCCAGACGATAAATGACTGCTATATCAGTCACGTCTTTTGTCCTTCATAATGCATAGGGAATGGCCGTAAATGTTATGATGTATACAGGTATTAATGGGCTGTCACTGCCACATGGCTGAATCATTGCAGATGGTATCAGACCCACAGTGCACCGATACTTTCTGGAGCGAGTGTACATCATCAAGTGTGAGGAGCCCTCAGGTCATCAAGAGAAGTGCTGAAGTGCAAGTATGATGCCAAGGCAAGTGAGGTGAGCTTCAAGGATGGTGATCAAGTTTGGTTATACAATCCTCAGCGAAAGAAGGGACAGTCACCGAAGCTGCAGAGCCCATGGGACAGGCCTTACACTGTGTTAAACTCCCTATCAGACGTAACGTATCGGATCTGGGGAGGCAGGAAGTCTCGCCCAAAGGTGGTACATGTGGAGTACCATGAGTCAGGACAGTACAACTGGGACGTCTCCGAGGAATTGTGCTCATCTACAGCCGAGGATGTTGAGGAGGATCAAGGAACTGAAGTTCAAGAGGATGGTGACAGTTCCCCAAGAGAAGAAACAAATCAAGAAGAGGACCAAGACCTTCCTTGAGGAGTGGACTGTTTGGAGGACCAAGGACATCGTCAGAAGCAGCATAGAATAAGGCCTGATAAGTTGAAGGATTAGTTTGTGTATAGTTAGATGTTTCATTAAGATTAAGGTTTGTGTTTGTATATACTGTGTAGTTTTGTCGGGACGACGAAGAACTAGGGAGGGGGTAGTGTTAAGAAGCGGGATTTGCCAGTTAGGTGCTCGAGAAGCTTCTCGCGTACGGTAGTTCCAGAATCGGCACGAATCAGAGTTGCCAGCTTGCCTGCTGTTTGTGAGCGTAGTTATTTCGTAAGTTATGCATTAATTTTTCTGCTCTTTTTCTTTTTAATATTTTATTTAAGTGATTGCTTGTAAAATTATGTAATTTAAGTTCGTGTGGTAAAAGATTTAGAGTGTTATGTAATGTAGGAAAACTTTGGCATGTTTTCCATCCAATGTATTACCAATATGCCGGGAATCGAACCCGGGACTCTCAGGTGAGAGCCAGGCAGCATACCTGGTCGTGGTGTAGTGGTATGCTGCCTGGCTCTCACCTGAGAGTCCCGGGTTCGATTTCCGGCATATTGGTAATATATTGGATGATCTTTGCTGTGTACGAAACAGGCTTCTCTCTTCATTTTGGCATGTTTTGGTTGTTTCTGAATTAGCAACTGTTGTTCTCGTAGAATGTAGACGTTTCTCGAGTAATGCAAACATATATAAGGATGGGGTAGAGACTATTTTAAGGTCAGTTGGTTTTCAGTTCAGTTTGAGTGAAGTTCAGTCGGTTTTCAGTTCAGTATAGTGTAGTGCTGTTAGTGAAGTTTGTGAAGTGTTGCTGGCAAGCATTAAGTGTTATTACAGTTACTGAAGATTATTTTCGGTCCTTGTGAAACCAGTGAAGTGTTGTCGAGCATTAAATGTAATAACTGTGAAGTGTTGTCAAGCATTAAGTGTATAGCAGTTAGCAAAGTGTGTATAGCTCCAGTGCTTGTGAGAACAGTGAAGTTGGAATGCATTACGTGGAATTATTTGGAAAATAAAGACAGTGAGCTTTAAGGAGCACGTGTTTATTTTCCCCTCATCTGATCTTGTGTACTGTACACCTAAAGGCTGACATTAGGAAGAACAGCTCACTGGCCAAAGTCCTTCCTGTACTGAACTACTGCTGTTGGAGCCTGTGGCAGTGTGGGGTGACGACGTAACAGTAGTTTGGTAACAGTTCTGCAATATTTTTCACAGTAGATCATGTCTAGAAAACTGGTTTAATAACTAATGATTACATGATTGCAAAATTCATGTACTATTCACTAATAATAATCATGGAAGAAATTTTAGAATACATGCGACTGTCTGAGCCTGGAAGAGGTGACCGACTTGAACTGAGTTATCAGGTGAGCATTGGCAACTTTTGGGAGTTTGTGGCCTAGGCAGTTGTGGAAAAATTGTTGAAAATAACAAATGTACGAGTATGTCGTCCTCGTGCACATTCATTCTTGTTACCACCAGACTTTTTTTTTTTCCAGATTAGGGAAAACCTACAGGATTACTGAAGTATATAGTAGTATGGGCAGGACAGTTCTTACACAAGCTCTCTCTCTCTCTCTCTCTCTCTCGGGGGGGCGCGGTAGCACAGTGGTAACGCGCTGAGCTTGTGATCGGGAGTTCGCAAGTTCGAGCCTCGCCCGGGCTACCGTTGACGGGAGGGGTAGCTCCCTCCTGTAACCCCAACGGGGCTGTATGGCCTTAGTTGCCAAACTCGGGGAATTCATTTCTCCATTTCTCTTTCTTTCTCTCTCTCTCTCTCTCTCCACACACACACACAAACGTCCATCCAACTTGTGTTTAGTGCCTGGTAACTTGATAATCGTGTTTGTCCTGATGAAGGCTATTGCCACTACCTCTCACACAGGAAAATACACCCACGTAGGTGCGACTTTGTATCGCATGAAGGGTTAAAGTCTGAGGTAATGTAATTCTCCGAGAAATTATCTTCGCTCTGTAATGAAGTGATTCCATAATGATTTGCCTGTTACAGTGCTTTCTCCTAAATTTGGCCTGACATCCTTTTGAAGCACATTTTACACACTTCGATAGTTGAAAAAGACAGTGCTACAGTACATCTCTTCGTACTTTCCAATGCACTTTTTTTTAACACCATATTCTCGTGTTAATCTTTTGTTACAACTGGTATTCAAGAGAGAGACCTGGCAGTTTTAGTCAAGGTAAAAGTAAAGAGAGAACAGTGAAATGTTAAAAAAAAAAAAAAAAAAAAATTGTTGCTCCTAAAGGGGAAAAAAAAAAAAATCAATCCCTCTGTGAACCCCGAGCCTTGTGCAGTAGTCCCATTGCCGAGTAAAATAAACAGAGATAATTCGTCGCCGAGGTTGAAGGGTTAGCCCTGCTCTAATACTTGAGATGTCATAAACCCGCCCTGTTTTGTATTTCAGATTTTAATATACTTTCACTCGCTTAGTATTCTTGGCTTTATACTCTCTGGACTTCTGTCCTCACAGGGGGTTTGGTAATTACTCCCTGCTTTTCCTCTTCTTCTGCTTCTTCTTCTTCTTCTTCTTTTTTTTTTTTTTTTTTTTTTTTTCCTCGCTGTAGTGCATTTTATGGACATTCAGGTCTGTCAGACCTCCTCCCTCTTACCTGACATGGCGGTTATGATATGGGCTGTATTTGATTATTTGTGATATGTAACATAGTATAATTATATCATATATATTTATATATTTTATTACACGTATTACAGGTATGCTGTAAAAATATCATTCGTACTTTATACATATACTCGTACAGTAATTCATACAGGATATTGTTGAGTACTGTGTTTGTTTCCTCGTATATTATTTACTTTTCAACTGGGTTATTTGTCTATATCATTGACGTTCACAGTATATTGGACTATGGTTTTTATAATTAAAAAAAAAAAAAAATCGCAACCTCATATTCTGGCAGCGCCCGATTACCCAATGTCTCGGCAGTGTGTAGGCCTACTCATATTACCTAAGGCAACAAATAATAATAATAATAATAATAATAATAATAATAATAATATCACCTTTTTTGCTTTCAAATCAAACACTAGATCGTATTCTGGGAACTTGGAAGTTTCTAGTTCCTCTTCCATTGCTATTTTATTTTGCATATTTCTCCCTAATGCTGTCTTCGTTATTTCCATTTGTATATGATGTACTGCTCTTCTGTGCATAATAGACAACCTGATATTAACGTACCATATAAAAAAATAGGAATTGGTAGAGAAAGTGTTACGACCCGTCCCTAGAAGCACTGAAATAACGGTATTGTATTGTGTTTATAATTTCAGCAGTGTACTGTTTTTCAATCCACCAGTCGTTAAAGTGCGGTAGTATGGTATCAGCCAGAATATTAAGTTACCATTACATGCTGTAACTCTTGCAGAAAATTGATTTATATGTTGGTGATAGCGTTTGATATGATGATGGGGTTGCTTGGAATTTCACCTCAGAGTTATTCTGATCTTTCTTAGATGTAAACACAGTGAACTTAGTAGCTAAACTAGAGGGGCACTGAGTGGAGCTCATCACTCCGACAAGGACAATGCAATTTCTAAACCACTCTTCATAATGGGTTAGGTTTTCTCATTACTGACTAGGGTTTCACAAATAAAAGTTTTCCGGATCCAGAGTCTGTAATATGATCCGAGTCGGTCCCAAAGGTTAGTCGATTGTTACCTGAGACATGGGCTATCTACCCTCAAAGTTAGGTCCAGATCTTTCTTCGAGTTTTAAGTAATCATTCTAACAGGCAAACAAACTAACAAACAAACAAATGAAACTAGCGTAGGCATAGTGCTTGTCTGATGAATCCTATTGTGTCTGGATAGTTTTCACCTGCATGTAGGCAGTTTTTGGGCTAAGTTTTCGCACTTCACTGCGAAGGTCAGGATGGGTTTAGGAAGCTAAAAATTGGATTGCCAAGTGCGTCAGACATTTTTTTTTCATGTTGGTAAAAAATAAAAATAAAACGATTTTCGAAATTTGAAGTCAGGTATAATTATTCCCTTGTACAAAGGAAAAGGGGAAAAAGAAGTGTGTTGTATTCATAGGGGCATTTGTCTTAGTATACAGTAATAGGAAAAGTGTATGGTAGGATACTTATTGACAGAGTTAGAGAAAGAACAGAGGAACTAGTTGGAGAAGAACAGGGAGGCTTTAGGAAGGGAAGAGGTTGTGTAGATCAGATATTCATTCTTAGATCTTTATTGGAAAAGTTTCTAGAGAAGGGAAAGAAGTTGTATGCTGCTTTCATGGATTTGGAGAAAGCATATGACAGGGTGGATAGACAAGGATTGTGGAAAGTATTAAGAATATATGGAGTAGATGGGAAGTTGTTGAATGCTGTGAAGAGTATGTACGATGGTGCTAAGGCTGCAGTGCGTGTGGATAGTGAACTAAGTGAATTTTTCTCTTTGAAGGTTGGGTTGAAACAGAGATGTGTCATGTCTCCATGGTTGTTCAATCTGTACATGGATGGGGTAATAAAAGAGGTACAATGTAGGGTAGTGGATGTTGGAGTGGCCCTGGTGAGAGAGGATAGTGTTTGGAAACTCCCTGTACTGTTGTTTGCAGATGATACTGTGTTGTTGAGTGAAGACGAAGGGGAGCTGCAAGGCTTGGTGGATGAGTTTGGGAGAGTGTGTAAGAAACGGAATCTAAAGGTGAATGTAGGGAAGAGTAAAATGATGGTCTTTGAGAGAGGTGAGGTCAGTGAACGTACAGCGAGGTTGGATGGTGAGGAATTGGAAAATGTGAGTACGTTTAAGTACTTGGGTAGTGTGATGAGTAAGGATGGAGGTTTGGAGGGTGAAGTGCTTGAAAGGTTACAGCAGGGAAGAAAGGTTGCTGGTTCTTTGAAAGCAGTGATAAGACACAGGGAAGTGAGCATGGAAGTGAAAAAGTTACTACATGACAGTATTGTGATACCAACTCTAACGTATGGAAGTGAAGCTTGGACGTTGTTGGAAGGACTGGAAGGACACAAGTCAAGAGTGAGAGCAGTGGAAATGAGTTTTTTAAGAGGAGCCTGTGAAGTCACATGGAGAGACAGGCTGACGAATGAGGATATAAAGCAGCGTTGTGGTGTGGATGTGGATGTGATAGGAAGCGTTAGGAGGAACACACTGAGGTGGTATGGCCATGTGGAGAGGATGGAGGGTGAGAGACTGACGAAGAAAGTGTATGTGAGTGAGGTGGAGAGAGGGGAAGAGGGAGGGGGAGGCCGAGGATGAGATGGAGGGAAGGGGTGGAGAGGTATATGAGAGAGGGGGTGTGTGAGTTGGGAGCAGGGCAGTGAAATGGCGGGGGACAAGGCGACGTGGAGGCGATTTGTTTGTGACCACCCCAAACGGGATTGAGGCGTCTGGCAATAGATAGAGATAGATAGAAAAAATGGTTCCTGGGCCGGCCACTGGGTCCCGACGATTTCCGGACCCATGGCCAGGGAGGAGTTTCAAACCCCAACCCCCACCCAGCCCAGGCCCTTTGACCGATTTTGATGAAAAGCAATAGGCTCCCAGGGTTTGTGAATATTTTCCAGAACGATTGGCGCACAACTGTGACCTGTAGGAAGCACAAACAAACATAGTTATGGCGAAAGGACTTATGGCAAAAAAAAAAACACACACACAAAAAAACATGGAACTGGCCATCATGATGGCCGAATCTTTCGATTCCGGCAAGTAACAAACAGGGGTGAAAACATTCTCTCCTTGTCGGAGAGAATTATGTGTTATATAAGGTGAGAGGTGGAGGTTACAAGGACATACCTTTTTACTCGGGCATTGCTTTCACTCGGTTTGTCCTTTTGTTTGCTTGTCCGTCTGTTAACAACTTTATGCAAAAACTACTGTTGTGATTTTGACTATAACTGCAGGGATGATGGGCTATGACAAGCTGATCTGATTAAATTTTGGAGCAAATTGGGCCAAGGCCCAGGCTGTAGGGCCAAAAAATGTAAACAAAATCGTTGTTTCTCCATAATTCCGTTCAGATTCGTCATATCAACGTGAAACCAAAACCTAAAGATGCATCTTTCAAATCTGCATCCTGTAACATGCCTCATTACATCAGGGGGATCACCCTCAGTTAACGGTAGGGGATCAGTGTCAATTGGGCCATGCCTAAACTTTCAGATGGTCAAAAACCCGTCAATTTCTACCCGATTTACTCCAAATTTGATAGCTATGTAACATATTTGATTAGATATCCTGTTGTATTTATACAGCAGCACTAAAATGTCTGCCAGGGACGAGTTTCCTATGCTTTGGCACCACTTCTTGTTGTATATACAGTTGCAATGGATATCTGCCTCCTCATCTGCACTGATTTTTACATGGGCATAAGTACATATGTGATGATTTCTGGAGACGAAAATTACATTGAAATAAACCTAGTAATTCAGTAAGCTCTCCGTGCCATCAAGGGCGTTATTTACTGGAGTTTAATATCTGATTCTTGTACCAGCACTACAACCACTCGCATAGTCTTATTTAACGGTCTTGTGATAATGCTTCCAAACGTCTTCATTATATATGATTTTTAGGTGTTCCTACGGCTGCGCCATTTTTCACTAGTGTATGTGTTTCGGTTTCAAATACAGGTTTTGTTTTGATCCAAGACAACTACGTTTGGTTGATGATACGGAACTAACAAGATTTGAACGGGAATAATTCTTTCTCCTTTTACGCAGCTTCATGTTTTGGATCAGTTAGAAGTAGTACAAGAAGAGCGATGAGAATATGACAAGGATGAACATTGACATCCGCGGATATTTATTTACACCTGCTTCTAATTCCACGGATATTTAAGAACTCAGATCCTTTGTATATTACCACTCGTTTACATCAAAAGCTTCCGGACTCGAGGAATGTGTAAATTTGTTGCGGTTTCTGTTTAGTAAAGACTTTCCTGCTGTGCATTCTTTGGACCTTTGCTCAGGCAGGGTTCGGGGAGAAAACGCCTGTCGCATTTTCAGAAATAGCTGCACTCTGTCGTCTCTTGGGTGGACGGGGGGAGGGTGGGGGGTAATGCCCGTCAGCACCAAGGAGTGAGGGCGGCGTGTGTGCGGCTGGCAGTCGGTTCTCTGTGGAAGTGAAGGCAATTCTTGTAAAGGCTGACAAAAGTGGACCACGCTTCTTCCAAATTAATTTTCCATGCTGTGGTCTGATGATGGAAAAGCCCAGGTCGGAGTCAGGGTCTTGAATGCACTGACCTAAGAGGTGACTGAAAGTTTTTTGATAATGTGATACCGTCAAGGGAAGTTGGTTGGTTGGCAGTACCGGTATGTGTTTGGCTGTTTACTGATTTTTTTTTTCTTCTTACCCTGAGCCTGCCTTACTTTATTTCGAACTTAACCAAATACTTTAACTTTGCCCTGTCCTTATCCTTCCTACCCACCTCCCCACCTATCTACTCACCTACTTATCTACCTACCTGCTTACCTCCCTACCTCTCTACCTACCTCCCTGCCTACCTACATCCCTGTCTACCGACCTGCCTCCCTCCCGACCTGCCTCCCTCCCGACCTGCCTGCCTCCCCAACTACCTACCTATCAACCAGCCAACCAGCGTCCCCAACTAACAACCTACCTGCCAACCAACCAACCATTCAGCCTACCTACCTACCTACCTGCCTACCAACTTACTTATCTACTTACCAGCCACCTACCCTAACTACCTGCCTCCACACCTACCAACCTACCTTCCTCGATACCTGCCTCCCTTCCTCCCTCCCTTCCCGCCAGTCAACCTACTTATCTTCCTGCCTCTCTCCCTGCATACCAACCATCTCACCTGCCCTACCTACCAGCTTGCCTCTCGCTCTACCTGCCTGCCTCATTCCCTGTCTGCCTGTTTCTATCCCTATCTGAGTCCTTTCCTATCTACCAACCTGTGTACCTACCTTCCTCTGTACCTACCTTTTACCTACCTGCGTACCTGCCTGCTGCCATATAAACCTGCCACCTTACCTATCCACCTACCTCCATATTTATCTACCTGCTACTTTACTTGCCTGCCTGCCTCTTTGCCTACCTACCTACCTACCTTCTTACCTACCTGCCTGCGTACTTACATACCTGTCTGACTTGCTGTCTGCCTGCATTTTCTCTTCCCTTCATCCAGTACCTACACCCTTGTTCGCCATTCTGTTTTCTCAGACTCACCTTTCTCTCTCACACTTCGGAGCTGAACAGACGGGTGTGGATATGCACCGGTATACTCTTCTCGTAGTTCCACCCTGTCAGTGGCTTAGGTGACGTCATTTCCTCTTTCCTAATGATTACTGTTTATATTTTCCCTTCATGATAATAGCTGTTCTATCACTATCAGATACACTTTCCTCTTGCCTTAGGCGACGGTAGGTATTACATGAACGATATCTGCGTGACAGCAGTTTGAAGCAAAAACGAAAGAGCATAAAAATAAAAACCAGTCTTAGACGATCGGGAAACAATGACAACAGCGAGTATTGAGTATGGAAGATATTAAAGAATGCTGGTTGAGGGCTGTCGGTGAGTTGAATCTCTTCTGGGAGAGCTTGTGTAGGTAACTGCTTGTAGTATCAGTGGCAGAAGTCATAGTCTGTCTTGTGCTCTCTCTCTCTCTCTCTCTCTCATCTTTATAAGTTTGATAGGTCCGCAGCAAAGGATAGTGATGTCTTTATATGGCCACATAAAAGTGCCACGAATATAGGTTGCTTTCGATGTAATGAGAAGAGCAGGGGAGGCGACATGATTTTTGAAGCAGACTGTGCCTTTGTGGAGTTCGATATTACCTCTTCGTGATCAGGAATTTAGTGTGGTGTGGGAAGCTTTGGCTGCGTGACTAACTGAATCAAGGGCGACCCGAATCTGGCGTGAGAATGAGCTGCGCATTGGTATTTTTCATTATAGCAGTTTTTCTTTGTGGGAGATGGGGGCACTCACCATCCATTCATTGTAGTGCTGTCATCATGTAGCAACACTGAACAATAATCCAAGCAATGTCCTGTAATCCAAGAAACCGTTTATTTCGTTGGGTGGTAACCATGCTGTACAACCAGCAGATGATCTAGTGGGTTAAAATATTCCGACTGAATGTTGTCAACATGGGTCCAAGTTCGTAAGATGGCTGGGATTAGAGTTCCATATAATGCCTCTCAAGATGGAGCAACTGGTTACCTTCGCCTTGAATGCCTGACCTTACTGATCTAGTCCCGGGTCCCTACACTCTTGATAAAAAGGCTCAATAAGGATTAGATGATGGATGCATGGCAATTTTCCTGTTAAGATGTCTTGACTGTCTCCAGCAGCGGGTGTTTGACTAATGGGAGAGGAGGACGAGACGGAGGCGAAGCAGGGGAAGATATTATGAGCGTGACATAGGGAGGAAAGCAGTCATTGTTAAAAAACTTCCCGCTGTATAGGTGTAGATTTTGTTGTAATGAAGGTTTGTCGAACTGGAAAAGGTTCGTCGTATTGGAGAAGGCTTCGTCATATCGGAGAAGGTGTTGTTGTATCAGAGAAGGTTTCATCTTATCGGAGAAGGCTTCATCTTTTTAGAGAAGGTTCTGTCCTAAGGGAGAAGTTTCCGGAGTTAGAGAGATCATGAGATGATTTTTGAGGTTAACCCTTTGACTTGTGGGATTTCCCTCACATCACAAGATTACTTGGTGTGTGCACGAATATAAAAGCTTAGCATTGGCGACATCTTTTTAACTCCATCCTGGTGCATTTTTGTTTTTGTTTTTTAGAGTTTGTGAAAGCCAACTGGTGGTAACCAGAACAAGCAGATGATCGTAACTATAACAGTTACATTAGCAGCTGGTAGTTAAGCCAGTAATAGTCTTACATGAAACAAACTGTAACAGTTTAACCTTTTCACTATGATGATGCTGATTTCATTTTATTGTTGCTGTCTGCAGACGATTTTATACAGTTCAGAAATTATTTGGTCTTTGAGTAGCCCTTACTAATCCCCTCACCGTTCCAGTGTTAACCCGAGTCGTCCCGTCGACGTATGGGTACATTGCAACATTTTGCATTTGCTAGTCCTGACGACGTACTGGTACGTTGTGCAATTGCAAGGTCCCTAATATGCACAATTTTCAATTTTTGCAAGTGATTTTTCATACGTATACACGGGACACCTTCCTCTATTCCTCTACAAGATGCCAAGCAGGGACAATGCCTTACACCGCATAACCTCCCACCCCCCTGCACGCCGTTGTCTTGGCAATTCACCTGTTACCAGTGACCTGGCCAATAAAGACATTCAGGGCCAGAGTGATTCCCCAATCGAAGACAATGTGGAGGACAAAGTTTACATAGCATTAGAGGAAGAAACAGTCAGATTTGATGATCAGGTAATGTGGTAAAAGAAGGTCAGGTATGGTGAGTTAGTGAGTGAAACAATGCTTATAATGCCTATATTACTGTTTGAAAACCAATATACTCTCGTACTATGTATAAATTCGTACTAAGTAAATGAATAAATACCGTTTATGAGTGGTGTGAAATAGTTACCCTCCCATAGAACTCATTTTCTTTGGTGCCAGCCTGTTAGAAAAGCCAGTCAGGTAAGGAGGTACTGCTACCTGGATCGAGTATTTTAAACCTCAGGTGAGCAATTTCTCTATGAAATTTCGATGTTTCTCACCAAAAGCGGAGGTTTTAGCAAAAAAAAAAAAAAAAAAAAAATCGAAAATACCTCGGGATTGGGGGGTGTCGGAGGTGTGAAATAGCTCGGGACGTGATGGGTTAAATATAAGTCTGGAGATAATAAACAAATGAATAATATATATAAATAGAGTCATGAAATGTGTCTAAGTAAAAAAGTCTACAGGAGCAAGAGTTGATAATCATGTGATGAGAGCAGTAGATAGATAAATAAATACACAAAGACAGCAGAGCAAACATAAATAAATAAATAAATAAATAAATGTCCTGGGTCTGAGGGAATGATATTAGGCATGCAGAAAGAAATAAAGGACCTGAGAGCAGAAGTAAAAAGAAAATGAAAAAAATACTGATAAAATCACGCGGAGGATCAAGGAAGCGGAAGGGGCAAAAAAATATCAGGATAAAAGTCTGGCCCGGGATTCACAAACGGCTGCTGGGCGACAGCGCCGCACGACGTCGTACGAGAGTCAACGATCACCCCTCAAGGGCGATTCACAGATTCTGTATTTGGCTCCCTTCTGTAGCAAGTAGGGATTTTTCTGGGGAAAATTTACTTGACCAATCAGCAGCCACCGATCTATCACATGACTGAATTTAAACGGACCACATCCTCCCCCTTTCTCCTCCCTTCCCCCTCCTTCTCGCTCTCCCTCTTCCCCCAAAACAAGTACATACTGTACATTAATACGTACATATGCATTTATGCATGTATGTACTTAAGGACATGTGTATCCCAAGGCAGCCTAAGGTATTTACGTACATATAGATATAGGTATTCACCTACATACGTACGTGCGTGAATACTTACATAAGTACATACGTATGTACGTACGTCAACTCCTATAAGTACGTACTTACTTACGTACGTGAATACTTACCTAAGTAAGTACACGAATACTTAGGGAAGTACGTACGTGAATGCTTACACAAGTACGTATGTCTGTACATACTTCTGTAAGCAAGTACGTGTGTGCGTACGTGAGTACGTACATAAGTGCGTACGTAAATACTTGCATAGCTGTGTACATAAGTACGTATACATGTACATACGTACGTACATGGGTGCATATGTAGGCATGTACACATTCATACCTAAATACATGCGTATGTACTTACGTACGTGAATACATACGCAAGGACGTACGTATATACGTACTTCCGTAAGCACGTACATACGGGCGTACGTAAGTATGTACATCATCATCATCATCAGCCGTTTGAGTATCCACTGCAGGACCGGCTTATCCCGACCGAAGTCGGGACGATACTGCCAATGTATCTCTACCAAGCGGCTTAGGCTGTCTGGTAGACATTGTATGTAGGGTGAGAAATGCTTGTAACTGTAGTGTTGGAGTGGCTTTGGATGTGTGTGTAGTCTGTGAACCAAGTGTAATCGGCCCGCACAAGCCAACTGGGTGCAAGCATACTTTACAGTAAGCGACACTGGTTCAACCACAGCACCCCTTGTCTCTGCCAATGCAGTACGTGGCCGGGTGAACACTCCCAAAGTTTATTACTCTGGTGGGGTGCGAACCGTTGTCCACCCGTGTACGAAACGCACACTCCACCGCTGAACCACAGAGGCTCCAAGTATGTACATAAGTAAGTACATAAATGCGTTAGTATGTATATAAGTGCGTATGTAATTACGTGCATGGGGCGTGTACGTAGGTACGTATACGGGTGCATAGGTAGGACGTACATTCAGACAAATACATGCGTACGTAATTACGTACATGGATGTGTTCGTAAGTACGTACGTAGATCCAGACGTATGTACACAGGTGCGTATGTAAGTACGTACATAGGTATGTGTACATTCCCTCCATGTCGCACATCTCACAATTGTTTTGGTTGGGGGTCATGTAATCAATACAACGTGCCTCTATTTCCGAATCACGATCCTGTAAGGGTGGTCTAGAGGACCCTTAGCGAATGGGAGACGCTACGACAAAAAATGGCGGCCGACACAGTTTGTGCATGCCGGTGTAACGCCGAAAGGGAGCGGCGCGACCGGTAAGGGAGGCGCCAAGAGCGTGCGACCGTTTGTGAATCAGGGCCCTGGCCTTCAGAAAATATTGAGGAAAAGGCGAGAGAGCGAGCGAAATTGGAAAGGAGAGAAGCTGATACGCAACAATAGAAATTAATTGGGAAATGGAAAGTAAAAAAAAAATCTAGTCGTATTTCCTGAGAAGAGATTAAGGTAGGAATGTTGCTAAAGAAATTAAATGTCCAGAAAAAAAAAAAAAGTTTAGGAAATTAGCGACAAGAATGAGAAAAGGATTATCATGAGTAATGAGAAAAAATTGTTCGAATAAAGAGGCAATAAGAAAAGAAATGAAAGAAGTGGGATTATCGTTTCAGCTGGGAGGATAGGGGTAGAAGGACATTGGAAAGGGTGAGATGAAAATATCCAAAGAAAAAATTAGTGAGAAGTTGAAATGTAGATACCATAGAAGAGAAGATAAAGGTGAAAATGCAGTTTATTATTACAGCAGAGAAAAAGAAGAAAGAAGCATTGACGGACTGCGGATGTAAAGAAAGTCTAAGAAAGAGTTATATGAGAAATGGAAATGAAGGACGAATGAAAGTGAAGTCATAATGCCTTTAACGGAGAGTGTGAAAAAGAATATTTGCAAGGAGTTAAGGAAGGAGAGACCAGAAAGGAAAATGTACATTTGTGGATTGAGGATTAATTTTCAGGGAACAGAACAGGGTAAGAATGATATTCAAAAGATTTGAAAGATTATAAGGTAAGAAAAAAAAATAATAATCTAGGATTTGAAAGGAAGAAGAGCCAAAGGATAATTAAAACGAAAGGGTAAAACAAAAATGAAAGAAAAGGATATTAGAAAGAATGGAGTAACGAGGAGAGATCAAGGAGATACTCTTTGGAAGGCGGTTAATATTTTTCAGCAAAATCAAAATCAGGATATGAAGATAATCCTGAGAAGATAAATATTAATGAGAAGAGGAAGTGGAGAGGCCAGTGAAGAAAAAAATGAAAGGAGAAAGTGATAATATGTTTAGCAAATAAAAAGAGAACAGAGAAATGGAAATAGTCAAACAGCGAAGAGAGAGGAGAGAAATAAGGATGAATGTCTCTATCTATTGCCAGATGCCTTAATCCCGCAAACGGTGGCCACAGACAAATCGCCTCTATGTCGTCCGGTCCTTTGCCATTTCACTGCCCTCCCCACAGCTCTTCCCCCCCCCCCTTTCATATACTTTTCCACTTCATCCTTCCTTCTCATCCTTGGCCTCCCCTTTTCTCTCCTCCCCTCCACCTCACTCACATATCTATCCTCGTTAGTCTCTCGCTCTCCACCCTCTCCACATGGCGAAACCACCTCATTGTATTTCTCCTAATTCTTTCTGTCACATCTACATCCACCTCACAAAGCTTCTTCACGCCCTCATTTGTCAGTCTGCCTCTCCATGAAACTCCTAATGCTCCTCTCAAATAACTCATTTCCAGTGCTCTCACTCTTGGTTTGCGTCGTTCTAACTAGGTCCAAGCTTCACTTCCATACGATAGAGTATGGTATCACGATACTATCATGCAGCGCCTTTTTAATTTTATTTTTTGCTTCCATGCTCACTGGCCTATTTCTCATCACTGTTTTCAAAGAACGAGCAACCATTCTTCCTTGTTGTACCATTTCAATCACTTCATTCTCTAGATTTCCATCCTTACTCATCCCACTACCCAAGTACTTAAATGCACTCAACATTTTCCATTTCCTCATCATCCAACCTCATTTGATATTCAGTTACTTAATTTCTCTCGAAGACCATAACTCCACTCTTCCCTGCATTCCCCTTTTGATTCCGTTTCTTACACATTCTCCCAAACTCATTCACCAAGCCCTGCAGTTCCCTTTTCTCTTCACTGAACAGTACAGTATCATCTACAAGCAACAATACATTAACTTTCCAAACGCAGCCTCTCTCATTAGGGCACTCCAGCATCAACTGTTCCACCTTGTATCTCATTTATAACCCCATCCATATACAGACTGAACAACGATGGAGAAATGACACATCCCAGTTTCAGTCCAACAGCCAGATAGAAATATTCACACTCTGCAGCCATAGGACCCTCATATATACTCTTCACGATATTTGACAGCTTCTCTTTTACTCCATGTACTCCTAATATTTTCCACATTCCTGCTTTCTCCAAATCCATGGAGGCCGCATACAACAAATTTCCCTTCTCTAAAAACTTTTCCACAGAAGACCTAAGGATGAATATTTTGATCTGCATAACCTCTTCCCTTCCTAAAACGTCCCTGTTCTTCTCTAACTAATTCCTGTGTTGTTTCCCTAACTCTGTCAGTAAGTATCCTGCCATATACTTTGCCTATTACACTAAGAAGACAAATCCCCTAGTGATTACCACACACATCTTTTTCCCTTTTTCCTTTGTACAGGGGAATAATTATATCTGACTTCCAATCCTCCAGGACTCAACCTTCCTCCCAGGACAATCTGCACACGTTCCATATCCATTCAGCTACTGTCTCTCCCCGATGCTTCAGCATTTCACCTCAGACTCCATTAATTCCTGGGGCTTTCCCATTTTGACACTCTTCATTGCTTCCACTACTTCCATCCTGCTAACCTCTTCCTCCCTTCTCACCACCCTCCTCCTCCCAACCATTCCCCACACACTTACACTCACATTACATTCTTTCTCTGTGTTCAAGTTCCTTAAAGTGTTCTCTCCATCTGCTCACATTTTCTCCCTTCTCCACACTCAACCTACAATTTTTATCTTTTACTTCCCTACTAACTTCTTTATCAACCTATATAACTCTCTTTACCTCCTTCCAGAACATCTGAATCACTCTCTCAATTTAAAATTGCTAGAAATCATGCAAAAGCTGTATTAAATATAGCTAAATCAAACTTTCTTCAAAAGCAAGCATCAGAACTACTTAACATCCCTAATGACAATAGAATATTCTGGTCAACTCTTAATTTTTTCAATAATAACTTTAACAAGTCATCTTCCATCCCCCCACTAAAATCTTCAGATGGCAACATTACACATGACCCACATGGGAAACCAGATATCTTTGCCAGTACATTTGCCAGAAACTCTACCATAGATGATACAAGCCAGAATGTCCCAGTACTAGAACTTGACTCTTCCGAAATTGCCCCATTTAAAATACAGACAAGATACGTAAAATCCATCCTAGACAATTTACCTACGAACAAAGCTCCAGGCCCTGATGGAATTCCACCAACTATTATGAAAAAGTGTTCCCCTGAACTTGCCTCTGTTCTAGCTAAATCATTCAGACTATGCATACGTACTTCTTTATTCCCAAATTCATGGAAAAAAGCCATTATCCACCCAATTCCGAAGAAAGAAAGTTCCTCTGACCCCTCTGATTACAGATCAGTAGCTGTCACATCTTCTCTTGGTAAGGTATTTGAAACTTTAATTAATAAGCACATTGTTAAACATATTGAATCCAACAACTTAATTAGTGATAGACAATATGGTTTTCGCCACGAGAGATCCACCATTGACATACTCAATCCCCTAACTCATACCATCCATCAATCAATTGATCTAAATGGAGAAACTCATGCAGTAGCTCTTGATATTTCTAAAGCTTTCGACAGAGTATGGCACCGTTCCCTGCTGTCCAAACTCCCTTGCTATGGACTAATGTCTTTTGTTCCTTTGATTACTTCATATCTTAGTGACAGGAAAATAAGAGTAAAAGTAGACGATGTATATTCCAATTTCCACTCAATTAACCCCGGCGTGCCGCAGGGATCAGTTCTGGCGCCAACCCTATTCCTGGTTCATATTAATGATCTCTTATCTGTCACCCTCAATCCTATCCATTCATACGCAGATGACTCAACACTACATAGTTCATTCACACTCAGACACCCATTTACAAAGTCTAATATCTCTACCTCTCAACTCAGTACAGCCATCTCCATAAATCAAGACCTATCTACGATCCGTGAATGGGGACAAAACAACCTTGTCTCTTTTAATGCTAGTAAAACTAAATATATACAATTTACTAATAGACAGATATTGCCAGATTCGTACATTACCTTCAGTGCTACTAATATTCCCATCTCCAAAAGTATTGAAATTCTTGGCGTATCACTTAACAATGCCCTCAGCTAGTCCTCTCATGTTACATCACTTGCTAAAACCGCCTAAAAAAAACTTGGATTATTGTACAGAGTCTGTAACTTCTTCACTGATGAGCAGTTAGCTATAATTTATAAGAGCCATGTGTGCTCTCAGCTTGAATATTGGTCACCCTTGTGGAAAGGATGTGGAGAGGTTGCATTAAAACAACTAGATAAAATTCAGAACAAAGCTGTTAGAATTATTAACAACCCCGCCATTACAAATAAACTACCTCCCCTGCAAGTAAGAAGGAATGTTGCCTCCCTTGCATTATTTTACAGATATTTTTTGGGCAAATGCTCAGACTAAGTTGCGTCCATGATGTCACCTCTCCATGCCTTCCCTCGTGCTACTCGGGCATCTGGTAGTGCTCATGACTGGAATGTCACTCAGCCATATTGCAGAACTTCTGCCTATTAGCATTCTTTCAGTCCCCGAACTGCATTTCTCTCTGGAACTCGCTTCCCCTGAGCTGTTTCCCTCCAGATTTTAACCCACAGCAGTTCAAGTCTAACTGTTACAGATATTTTATGAACAGAGGACACCAGTAATCTGGTGTAAGGATTTTGTTTTTTATTCATTTGTTTTTCCTTCCTCCGTTCTATTATTAAAAAAAAAAAATTGTTACATTCCATCCACTGTACACTCAAATTTCTTCCAAATTCCTCATCCACACTCCTCTTATTCTCTCTTACTAATCTTTTCACCTTACTTTTCCTCACTACATATCTATCTATCTATATACCTAGGCTGCTTCCCCCAAGGAAAGGGAGGTAGCCGAGACAGGATGACACACTCCCGATTTACTCATCCACTCAAACACATTCATTCGCATCTTAGCCCCAAGGGAGGGAGGGACAGATCCTCACCGAATCACACTGCACGAGGGTCAACTGCGCAGTGCAATCAGCGACATCCGCAGCAGGGCCTGACAGCAGAGCTGGTTTACCCCTGCCACATCATAATGGACTCATCCCCTTACTCACACCAGACCTGATCAGCTGAGTAGACCAAATGTGGGAGGATATCCCCTCAGGGCTGCGTCATCATTTATTCATTCACAATTTCTCTCCAGTTATTTCCTTCATGCACAGCCACTCTTCCTTACTCAACAGACATCTCTCTCGCATCCAATGCTCTCTTCACACTGTCCATCCATCTTATTCGTTGTCTTCCTCTCAGCCTTACATCTCTCACATCAGATCTGGTTATCTTTTTCACTAATCGCTCATTATCCATTCTCTCCATATGCCCAAATCTTCACAACACCCCCTGCTCAACTCGATCAAACATCTCCCGCACAACTCCAGTTCTCCTTCGCACTCCATCATTTCTCATTCGATCCATACGCGTAACTCCACACATACTCCTCAGACGCCTCATCTCCATTACATTCAAACTTTTCCTCTCTGCTACACCCTTATTCCATGTTTCAGCCCCATATAATGTAGTCGGTACCACAACACCCTCATACAGCCTTCTCTTTACATCCATTCTACTCTAACAACATATAAACACTTTTTTCTTTCCTCCCAGCACCTTTCCTACTTCATTCATTCTAAACATCACTTCTGCATCTATTCTTCCATCCACAGCAACATGTGACCCTAGATACTTAAATCACTCTATTTCCTTAAGCAACTCACCATTCAGAACAATATTCATCCTCCTACCATCTGCCACTCTTATACACTTCATCACTTTACTCTTATTCTCATTTACTTTCAATTTCCTCTTTTCACATACCCTTCCAAACTCCTCTACCAACTGTCTCAATCTCTCCTCTGAACCAGCTACCAGTGCAGTATCATCTGCAAACAGCAGCTGCTTCAGATTCCACTCTCCACCATCAACATTCACCAGACTCAGACCTCTACCTATCACTTGCGTTCACCTCCCGTACAACACCATCCATATAAACATTAAACAATCAAGGCAACATCACACATCCCTGCAGCAGCCCCACTCTCATGGGAAACCTATCACTCACATTATTTCTGACTCTTACACACGCTGTACTATTTACATAAAAACTTTTCACTCCTTTTAACACCCTATGATCAAGTCCATACAATCTTAAAACATTCCACAAAGCCTCCCTATGAATTCTATCATACGCTTTCTGTAAAACCATGAACGCCCAAACCACGTCCTTACCTTTGGTAAATGCTTTTCACACACCTGTCTCACAGTAAACACCTGATCCACGCATCCCATCCCTCTCCTAAAGCTACACTGCTCATCACCAACCACTCCCTCTGTACCCTCTCTAAACTCTCTTAACACTATACCATACACCTTACATACAACACTCAACAGACTTATACCCCTAATGCTGGTTCACTCATACTTATCACCCTTACTTTTATACAACGGGACCACACAAGCACTTGCCCAGTCAATTGGCACCATACCTTTCACAAAGCATACATTCAACAATCTTACTAACCAATCAACAATGGTCGCTCCACCACCTTTCAGGCATTCCACAGCACACCCATCCATATCTGCAGCTTTCCCTGTTTTCATCTCCTTTACTGCCTCCTGCACTTCCTCCATCATGATCAAAGAATCATTCAACTCTCCCAACACATTTATTCCTTGCACCCTTCCATCTGCCCCAGTCTCAGCCTCCCTTTCCTCCTCTACATTTAACAATCTTTCAAAGTACTCCTCCCATCTCTTCTTTACTGCATTCATCTCAGTTAACATCCTTCCATCCTCTGCTTTTACTCGCTCTTCCTTCCCAGACCCTCTCTTTCTCACTCTTTTCATCTCCTTCCAAATCATTTTCTTATTCTGTTGAACATTCTCAGTCAACTGCCTACCCCACTTCTCATTTGCTGCAACTTTAGCATCTCGCACAGCCCTTCTCGCCCCCTATTCCTCTTTTCTTTATACCTCTCATACGACACCTCATCCTTCCTCTGCAGCCACACTTCATATGCACTTCTCTTCTCAGCCACAGCCATACTTACCTCCTCGCACCACCATTCACTTCCCTTTCTTACACCACCACCCACTCGTCTGTTCTGCATGCCCCACCACAGCACTCTTAAACAACAGACATTCCCCCTCCACACTGCTATTCTCCTGATCTTTCACTGCGTTCCATTCATCTTTCAACTTCTGATACTCTATCATTTTCTCTCTATTCTCCAACTCACTTTCAAAACCTCCCTGCCACACCTAACTCTTCTAGGTATCACCCATCTCTTACCTACTCTCAACTTTCCGTCCACCAGGTAATGGTCAGACATACCTCACCCTCCCCTCTCAGAACTCTCAGATCCAACAATCTTCCTATTACATTCCTGGACACAACCACATAGTCCATCAATACTCTATCAACAACCATTCCACCCTCCTGTCTCACCCATGCATACCTATAAATATCTTTTTTCTCAAACAAGGTATTTCCAATCACTATCTCTCACTCAACGCACATCCCTATCATTTGTTCCCCATTTTCATTTCTTCCAGGCACACCGTGCTTACCAACTTCACCTTCAACTGCTACACTTCCCACTCTATCCTTCATATCTCCCATCATTACCACATTCACATTCCCTCCAAAACTCTGCAGACACTCATCATCATCATTCCAGAAAGACTTCCTCTCTTCTTCATCTCTTTCACTACCAGGCACATATGCATTCACAAATACCCACAACTCACGTTCAACTTTTGCTTTCACCCACATCAGTCTCGATGACACCTCCTTCCATTCAGTCACACACTGCTGCACTTCCGGCCTTACTAACACGGCCACACTTTGTCTTGCCCTTCCTCTGTCAACACCTGAAAATCTTCCATTCATACATCCAAACTTAGACTCACCTTTCCCTTTCATCTTTGTTTCACTCAAAGCTAACACATCCAACTTTCTTCTCACAAACATTTTCCCAGTCTCCTCTCTTTTAGCCTCAATTGTACTACATCCACGCACATTCATAGACCCAATCTTCAGGGTATGTGTATAACTCAGTCCTCCATAACTTACTATGGCCTGTCTCTTTTAAGGAACTGAAAAACAGAGGAGGGGGTCCCTAGTCCCCTCATCCTGCCCCTTTTAGTCGCCTTTTACGACACGCAGGGAATACGGTGGCAGAAATCTTCCTAAAACAAACTGGCCTCTGTGTAGTAGTACCACCCCATAGTGTGGCCAGATTGTGTCCTCCCCGCCACAGGGGGGACTCTACATATAACTCTCAATTTCCTCCATGCCTCTGCTTCTCTTCCACTCACTATATGCTTTCTTCTCTTGTCCCAAAGCATGCCTCACCTCTTCATTCCACCATGCTGTTCCCTGCATCTCCTTTCGTCATCTTTTCATCCCCACACACCATCTCACATGCTGCACAGATTTCCTCTGTGAAAATCTTGCACACACCTTCCACCTCCTCTTCAGCTCCAAGTTATGTTTACCCAATCGCTCCTCCAGTTCTCCCTTATTTATCCTGCCTTTTTCCCATTTTCTTGCAACCTTTCTACCTTCCTTGTATGGACTACTTCCTCTTGGCCTTCCGTCCTTCTATTTCTTGACTTTCACCACCACCAAGTGATGGTCAGAAATTCCACTCCCCCAGCCTTTGTAAGCTCTTTCATCCATTACATACCTTCTGTCATCCACACACACATAATCAATCATTCCCTTCCGTTCATTCAGTTCACCACCTAGCCTTCTCATCACTCGCCACGTACACCTGTGGATCATTTTGTGGCTAGAGAGGGTATTGGCTGTCACCAAGCCCCTCCTTGCATAAATGTCCACTAGAGCACTGCCATTCTCATCCACTTCTGCAAGCACACCAACTACTCCATCCACCTTCACATTCCCCACTTTTCCATTCATATCTTAGATCAAAAACTCTCTCATGCCTCACAAACTTTTCCATGCATGCTTCCACGCTTGTCCAGAACTCTTCTTTCACTCTGCTTGCACGATCTTGCGTTGGCACATTTACACACACAATTGCCCATGTCTGTATTCCCACTTTCAATCTTACCCACTTAATGCTTGAACCAACTGATCCATAGTCTCACAAAATATCCATCCATCTCTTGTACACAAATATACACTACATACACCCTCTGTTGCCCTCTCATTCTCACCTACTCCCGCACATACACCCCACCCATACTCCCACTCTCTCACACTTTCACCACTCCATTTAGCCTCAGTTAATCCACATACATCCACTTTTGCACCCCCAAGTACCTGGACAATCTCTCTTTCACCTCATCATTTGCATCCCTTTCATTCCATGTTGCAATCCATATCATGTCCTTTGTCCGATCCTTGGTCGTCACATGTTGGTCAGTCCTAATCCGAGGCTTCTTGTTCGTATTTTTATTGTTGTTTTTTTTTTCCGGGAAGGGCCACTAACCCTCTCCCAACCCACTTGTTGACACGTAGGGAACACGTGTTGATTGGTTATAAGGTTATCATTCAGCGAATTAAATGACTTCTTGGTTTACAGGAAATAATTCGGCTGGTCACTCAGTGTAGAGTTACCCGAAATAGAGGACCACTACACTGAGTGAGTGGATGATGGCGGCTCCCACTTACGACACAAAGGATGAATGTGAAAAGACAGTTAACTTTTTCAGCAAAGGGAATAAGCAAATAATTTTGTCTTGATTTGAGAAAGGTGCAGAAGAGACAATAGAATTATAGAAATGAAAATGAATAGATTGGAAAAGGCAAAACAGATGAAAGTGTTGAGTTTATAAAAAAGAAAAAAAGTAATGAAAACGGATTATTATACAGACTGGAGAAAGAACTGAATTCCAGAATAGAAAATTAAAAGGATAACTTTATTTGAGTAGTTAAGAAAAACAGTGGAGATTATGAACAGGAATGAGAACAAATAAAAATAAAGAGAAACTTATAGTCTGGGGATTATTAAGGAGAAGAATTAGGGAACGGGGGGACTGGAAATGATAAGGAAATGGATAGGCCCGGAAAAAAAAAAAAAAGAGTAATATATTACCAGCAAACACTGTAATCCAGAGAGAGGAATATTAAAAAGAAGGATATATTTGGAAAAGGAGAATGGAATAGCATCACAGGAGGAAAGCATGAGAGGAGATGTAAAAGAAAAAAAAGACTCTGAAATTACGATAATAAAGTTAACAAAGTGGGATCTGAAGTTGGTATGTAGATGTTACAGAAGACACTGATAATGTGAAGCGGTGAAACTGATTGAAATTATTGTTGATTTATTATTATTATTATTATTATTATTATTATTATCATTATTATTATTATTGTTATTATTATGATCTGCTTTTGTTGTTGTTACTCTAATTTTTAATAATGGTATATAATTTCATCTTCATCATATTGCAGCCAGATCTCCGAAACACTGCTGGGCACATTTTTCTGCCCCACGTCCAGACCTCCATTTCTGAGAGAAACATAACGCCCACACAAAGAGCCAGGCAAGAAAGAGCACACTCACCTCACGGCACAGTATCAGACACTTAACCTCCTGATTCCGATGTCGTATTTTTCTCTTTTTGATACCAGCGAACGATTTCATTCGACTCTGGAGTGACCTTTAATGACGAAGGTCTTAATGAGACTATATCTAATTCCTCCAGTCCGAAAAGTCTCCCTAAAGTTAATTAACTTTGCGAGATGGCAGCAGTGATAACGTACTGTATGTGTCATTGGATTGAAGGGATTATGATAAATTTCTTATCCCGACTGCGATTCGTTTTGCTCAGAGAGTAAGAAAATTATAGAATCTTCCAGTGTCTGTTTTTCTTCCTGCAGTAATAATCTTCTTAATGAAAGATATGTTATCTTAATTTCTACCATTTCACAGGAAGGACAAGGAAAACAGGGTGCAATGCAGATTTCTTTCCACGTCTTTGGTTCTTCCTGCAAAAATTAATCCTAATACGACGGGGAACCCGGGCCCAGATGGGGAGGAAAAATGGTGGCTAATCTGAGCAGTGTCCTTGGAAGTGAAGGATGGAGGGTCTTTTCAGCACAGTCCTTCTTTCTGCCCACCCATTCGTCCTTAGAAGAAATAAAAGTGCGAGTGTGTGGCCTGATAAAGGCAGCTCTGGACTCTTGCACATACGGGCTGAATACATAGGGTTTGGGTCATTAGTATACTGTTTGAAGGACATATATATATATATATATATATATATATATATATATATATATATATATATATATATATATATATATATATATATATATATATATATTTGTTAATAAACGTTTGGGATGAATTGTGCTTTATTTAATATGATATACCTCAGGTAATTACTGTTTGAGACTGAGCCCTTACCATGTACGGATATTTCCTTGTCTGGCAAAAAGAAACCTGTGAGGCAAATAAAAGAAATAAGATCAGAAAGTTATAGTTATGACTTGTAAAGATGTCCGATGGAGGAGTACAGTTGCCAGTCGTTAGGAAGAATTTCGAAACTTACCTAGTGTTAAAATGTCTATAAAAGGATAGGTATTCGCTCAAGCATGTGGCTATTTGAGATGGCGTGTGATAACCGAGGCTCGTTATTCATTAGTCCCACTTACGGTGATTAGGGTAATTTGGACCATTTTTCGCTGGTTGAAATTACTGCAGCGGACAGGTAGGATGATTTACGTTGGCGCCGAGGTGAATTGAGGAAGACATGGCGTACACTGGAGCAAGGTGTGTTGGGTTTTGTGAACTGCAGAGAGAGAGAGAGAGAGAGAGAGAGAGGTAATATAGGAAGACTGTTGTTGTTGTTGTTGTTCCCGCATTCGTGGAAGAAGTAATTGAGAAAATTGTCAGAAAATTAATGAATATGATGCATGGTTCTGAAAAACTGAGGGAGGGGGGAGGAGGAGAAAGAAGTTTGTAGTTTCTTGAGACTATGAGAAAAATAGCAAAATTTGTTGATGATGATAACTATGATTTATTTGTCTCCACCTATTAGGTGGAGACTATTGTTTTTGCTGGTATTATTACTATTCTTTTCTCATGGTCCAACGACGATTCCAGGACAACCGGAGCCTACATGAGAAATCTGAAGGGACCAGGCTATGTGTCCTGGCATGGGCCATTGCTGATAAGAAAATCCAAATCTCTAAGCCGCAGTGGTAGGACATGTCAAAGTGTCATATCAGTATTATGTTGTGAACGAGATAAGGTGGGTTTGTCTACTGGAGATTTCAATGGGACCTGAGCAAGTAATCCGATAATGAAACTTGGCCGACCGATTCTTAAGAGTTTATTTCGATTTATTTCTTTAAAATTCAAATCTCTCCAATGGGGTCAACATTGTAAGGAAAAGTAGGTAGAGACAAGTGACTGACCACAGGAGAGTTACAGAGCTCTTTATTATTATTATTATTATTATTATTGGTAGTAGTAGTAGTAGTATTTATTTCTTATTCTGGGGGGAAAAAGAAAGGAATAAATGGAAATTTTGCTGAGATCCAGGCAAAAATAGAGTACTGTAATGTGTGAAGATTATGTGCTAATGGGAGCAAAAGAGAACGACGAATAATGTGGTGCTTCTTGAGGTTCAGAATAAATACAAAAATGTGTGATGATTCTTTGGCTGTGAGAAAAAGGAAGAATTGGAAAGTTTCTTGAAAGGCGGGAGGGGACAATAATAAGAAAATGTGCCACGGTTCTTTGGTTGTAAGGAAGAAGACAGAAATGTAGCGTTTCTTATCAGTGAAAATTAGGAAAATAATCTTTGGGTTCTGAGGTAAAAGAAAAGGAAGGAAAACAGTCTTCCTTGAGATCCTGGGGAAAAATGATATTGTATAAAAATTCTTTGGTTCTTGTGGCCATGAGAAAGGACTGAATGAAGAGTCGCTTGACATTTAGGAAATAATTGGAATTTTTTGGTTATTCTTAGGTTCAGAGGAAAAGAAGATTAAAATATAGGGCTTCTTGAGACTCGTGGAAAAATCGGAATATATATGATGAGTCTTTGGTTCTGTGTAAAAAATAGTGAGGGAAATGAATGGCGTTTGTGTGCATCCTTGGAAACGTATAAAGGATGGCGTGTGATAAGTTCTTGGGTCCAGGATTATTTTTATTCCAGGGAAAATATGAGAAAGATTATGCGGAGAGGCGGTGGGATGAGGAAATGTTTCTGTATTTTCAGGGAAAATATTTAAGGAAGGGTTCTGGAGAAAAAATAAGCACGTGTGTGTGTGTGTGTGTGTGTGTGTGTGTTGGGAATACTAATGAAGATGGTTTCTGTGTTATTTTTAGGTGCAATGAGGGAGAGAGAGAGAGAGAGAGAGAGAGAGAGAGAGAGAGAGAGAGAGAGAGAGAGAGATTCATAAACCGAATGTTTCTATCATTGGTAAATCTTTGAGGAAGGTTTCTGATGATTGGTAGAGCCTTGAAGAACTTAAAATAAAGAAAAGGTAAATGAGGTAAGGGATTATTCAGATTATTACCGAATTTTAGTATTGAGGTGGGTATGGTGTTCTTATGGATCCAGAAATAAAAGTGGAAATGAAGAACAAAACGGTATTGGATGTTTTACAGTCACGGTGAGAGTTAAGAGGGACGATTACTTGGCTGCATTCACGGCAAGTCAAAAAGGACGATTTAACTGGTTTGAAAAGAAGTTAAGGAATCGCAGTGTGTGTGTGAAGGTGAGAAGGACGCATGATGAATAGAGGGAAATAAGTTTACCAAATTTGACTTAGTGGGTGTGTACAGTAAATGTTTTTTAATGGAGTCGTGGAAAATATGAAGGCTAGAATATCCTTGAATGGAGGAAAGTAAGGTTAGCAAATTAATCATAATGGGTGTTTTATATGTTTTTTAGGTTGGAGTTAGGGTTATAAAGGTTGGAATATTAAGAAGAGAATATTTAGGCCAATATTTGACATAATGGGCGTATATATATTTTTAATGAGTGGAGTCTGGGAAAATATGAAGGCTGGAGGAAGGAGAATTAAAAGAAGGGAAGATGTACACCAATCTGTGTCTGTGGGTGTTGGTGTTTTTAATGGAGGGAAGAAAGGTTACCAGATGTGACAAAGTGGATTAGTGTTTTAGTCCCTCGAAATCAGTGACGTGTTCTTTTAGGTTATTCTTATTACCTCTTAACACTTTTATCTATTTATTGCGAACAGAAGGATTTAGATATTTTCATGAAGGAAGAAGGAACCAAAGGCCAGAAGCCCACAAACCGATCCTTCCAAGAAAAGAAAAAAATACAAAAGAGCCATATTCAAGATCCGTTCATTTCGAGATGCCTGGACACACTGCGTTTGAGAGACGAGATGATAGAAAGTAGCAAATACAGACAGAGGGAGACAGTACCTGTTGCATAAATGAACAACTGGGAGTAACGGTTAACTCTTGCATTAGAGAGTTAGACAGAAAAGGGATGAGAGTTTGTTGTAAGACGGGTGCTACTCGCCCATCGTAGAAGTGGAGGGATGCAAGCAGAAAGTTCAGAGGAGCAGTGACCATTGAAGTAGCGATAGAAAAGAGATAAAGATAAATCAGTGCGGCAAAGAGACAGAGGTTGCAGAGAGCCAGTAAGAGGAGAGTTAGTGAGACAAAAGGCCTTTGACTCCACCCTATTGAGAAGACCTGTATGTGGGGAGCCTCCCCACACATGAGAGTTGTACCCTACACAGGGGTGAATAAAACCCGTGTATAAAGTAAACAACTCTGCAGGGGTAAAGAAGGTATGGAGTCGGCTTAGTATACCTAATCTCCTGGAAGCAGATTTTACAAGAGATGTAATATGATCATTCCAATGTATGTCCTGAGTGAATGCAACCCCAAGCATGTTCAAGGATGATGGAGGATTGAGCTGGATATTATTAAACATTAGTGGGTACTCCTGTGGAAGATTTAGTCAGGTTGATAGGTGTAAGAACTGAGTCTTTGATGCATTAAAAACAACAAGATTATTTTTACCCCAGTCAGAGATACGAGCCAAGCAGACATTAGGTGTGCCATAGCCTCATCCCCTGTTTGGTGAAGTAATTGCTGAGATGGACGTTGTGGGAACCGAATGGAAAGGTGAGGGGTGGAATCATCAGCATACGAGTAGATAGGGTTAGGTGTACAGATTAGAAGGTCATTGATGAATAATAGGAAGAGAGTTAGTGATAGGACAGAGCCCTGAGGAACACCACTGTTCATAGATCTAGGAGAAGAATGATGGCCGTCTACAACAGCGGCTATACAATGACCAGAAAGGAAACTGTAGATGAAGGCACAGATAGAAGGAGAGAAACCGTAAGAGGGCAGTTTGAAAATTAAAGATTTATGCCAGACCCGATCAAAAGCCTTTGACAAGTCAAGTGCAATGGCAAAGCTTTTGCCAAAGCCCCGAAAGGAGGACGACCAGGAGTCTGAAACGTAGGTGAGAAGATCGCCAGTGAAGCGTTCCTGACGGAACCTATACTGACAATCAGAAAGAAGGTTGTGATAGTAAAGATGCTTAAAAATTTTTCCATTAAGATTTGACTCCAAAACTTTTGAGACACAGGATGTTAAAGGAATTGGACGACAGTTTGAGGGTTGGTCACCCTTCTTTGGGACTGGCTGAATGAGAGCAAACTTCCAGCAAGGAATGGTACGAGTGATAGACAAAGGTGAAAGAATTTACCTAGGCAGGGAGTAAGCACAGAAGCACTGTTCTTGAGGACAACAGGAGGGGCTCCATCAGCCCATATGCCTTTTTATTATTGAGGTCAGTGATGGCAGAAAATACATCAGCTGAAGAAATTTTAATGTCTGCCTTGTGGAAGTCAAAGGGGGGAAGTGATGGAGGAACAGCACCAGAATCGCCTAAGGTGGAATTGGAGGAGAAAGTCTGAGTGAAGAGATCTGTTTTATCAGTAGATGAAATAGCTACAGAGCCGTCAAAATAGAAAAGAGGAGGGAAAGATGACGAGGTAAAGTTCTTAGAGTGGTTCTTGGCAAGGTGCAAGAAGGAACAGGAAGAATTCGAGTTGGAGAATTGAGAGCATTTGGTGCGGGTGACATTATTTTTAGTAGAGCGAAGAACAAACTTAGCACGATTCCCGGCAGAAACATAAAAAAGATGTGATCCATGGGTAGGTTGGCTCTGATACCTTTCATAAGCCCTCTCCTTTTTGTGGACAGCATTAGAATAAGGCTTTCTTGCATTAGTCAAAGGGTATGAGAAGGGAATGTTTGCTTCCATGCCTGAATGAATAACCTCTGTAATGCTCAAGGCACACTCAGATGGCTCCCAGCCATGGAAGCAATAATCATTCGAGGGAAAATCAAAAGTACTGCCTGAGGGCTTCCCGATCCGCAGCTCCAAAGTGCCACAATCAACGTTTCTTTGGAGGATGCACAGGTTGTACCACAGCGATACAATAGGTTAATGTAATAAGGTTGTGATCAGAGGAGCCCAATGGAGAGGAAAGATTAACACTATAAGCAGATAGGCTAGTAGTAAGGAAGAGGTCAAGTATGTTGGAGCTCTCTCCAAGGCAGTCAGGGATATGGGTAGAGTGCTGTACAATCCACTGTAGGTCATTAAGGATATAAAAGATGTAGACCTGTTCACCAGGTGGATGAGTAAAGGGAGACGAGAGCCAAAGACAGTGGGGAACACTGAAATCTCCTAGAATTGAGATTTCAGAGAAAGGCGAAATGGATAGAATGTGTTCCATCATAGAAGTAAGATAGTCAAAGAATTTTTCATACTCAGTAGAAGTAGGGGATAAGTTAACAATGCAGATATATTTAGTCAGAGAATGACAGTAAAGCCAAAACCAGAGAGTAGAGAATTCAGAAGAATTAAGTTCAAGAACACGAGAGCAAGATAGGGCTTTGCGTACATATACACAACAGTCACCTTTGGCTTTGAAATGGGTGTAGAGAAGGTAGTAGGATACAGAAAAGGGTTTGCTATCAGTTGCCTCAGACAGCTGAGTCTCAGTTAGGAAGAGAAGTTGAGGTTTAGAGGAGGAGAGATGTTCAACCAAGCGAATGTTAGAGGAAAGGCCGCGAATGTTGCAGAAATGAGGAAGAAGTTAGTCAGACAATGGTTCCAGGCAGCTCATTGAGTCGCCACCGGAAGAGGGGCGAATGGTGGGTGCATTTGTGGTCCCCCCACCCCCCCGGGGACTCTGAGGCTTTGTTAGTTGTCACCATTTTTCTTTTCTAATTTTGAAAAGAAAGTGTAGTTTGTGCTGTGCACGTAGTTTGGTGCTGACAGTTAGAGAAACTTGTCTTGGAGAGCATGCCGGCCTACTCTCAGTGGTACTGAAACACTGAAAAAGTTCAGTAAATGGGGATGATAAGGAACTAGTCCTGAGGGCTGATGAAACAGGAGCTCCAGTTCTCCTTGTCGTCAGCGTTCCATCCATCTTGGGAGAACTGCCTTGCTCGACTGGTGCTGAGTCTACTCCTGATATCCTTAATTTTTTTTTCAGTGAGTGGCCTTTTCCTAAGTTGAATTACATCATGTCAACATCAAGAAGTGATTAAAAAGGATATTATCTTGTGTCAGGAGGTTAGGGATAAGGAGAATACGATGGTTTGTACATTAACCCACCCTGTTCCGACCGATTTTCCATCAATGACCCCTCCCCCCAATCCCGACCAATTTTGGAAAATAAATTTTGGCTCGAACCTTTGCTTTTGGTGAGAAACATCGAAAATTCTTAGAGAAATCGTTCACCTGAGGATTAAAATATTTTATACAGGTAGCAGTACCCCTTACCTTACTGTGTTTTCTATCAAATGGCTCCTGTTTTATGACTAAATTTAACTATTATGTTTTTAGTTATGTGATTTCTTTTTATTGTAATAAATTATTATATTAGAGTTCCCAAAAAAATTGAATTGAAAGAGGGGGAGATCACTTGAAAGTGATAGCAAGATTATTTTCTGTTTCTGAACCTTCTTCTGGTTTAATGGAGTTAGAGTTGAACTGACTTTCTACTTTTCTAGGATTGATATTTTTGCTTTATATATATTGGGTTTCTCCCTCTCGGTGATCTGTTGTTTGGTATAAGTTAAATATAGCTTTACATCAAGAGTTTAAAAATATTCTTGGGCCAAAAGAACAAAGGAGAACTATTATTCTTGTATCTTTGTTTTCGTTTATTGTTTTTAATATTTTTCAGGTCTTTTGCCTTATGTTTTTACAAGATCTAGACATTTGGTTATAACTTTGGGGTTAGCTCTTCCTCTTTGATTAGCTTTTATAATTTACGGTTGGTTGAATCATACTCAGCATATGTTTGCTGGCTCCAAAGAAAACGAGTTCTGTGGGAGGGTAACTGTTCCACACCACTCATAAACGGTATTCATTTATTTATTTGGTACGAATTTATATGTAGTACGAGAGTATGTTGGTTTTCACACAGTAATACCGGCAATATAAGCATTGTTTCACTCACCAAACACATCAACATACCTGACCTTTTTTAGGGACATTACCTGATCATCATTTCTGACTGTTTCTTTCTTTAATGCTATGTAAACTTTGTCCTCCACATTGTCATTGACTGGAGAATCACTCTGGCCTTGAATTTCGTACCATGGCACGACATATCTCTACTGACCAGGTCACTGGTAACATGTGAATTGCTGTGACAATGGCATGCGGGGGGTGAAGATCATGTCGGGTGAAGGATTGACCCTGCCTGGCATCTTGTAGAGTAAGGTGTCCCATGTATACGTACCAAAAATCACGCTCGCAGTATGAAAATTATGCAGATTGGGGACCTTGCAATTGCTGCGCATTTATATAAGTCAATGGGACTCACAGTGACAAAACGTGTGGACGTATATATACGTCAATGGGAGTCAGCGGGTTAAGAAGAGAGATGTAGCCCCTTAACTACAGTTACACCTGTGTTATATAAAATTTCCAGGTCATTCCACACTGATTTTATTTTTAGATGGGGAGAGTCTTCGAGGTGGAGTTGGATTTAGCTTTATTAACCCTAACTAAAGAAATCTCACCTAATGCTAAAAAGAAATAAGGGTAAACAAAACGGAGCACTCTGAGAGAGCAAAATATCTGCACCGTTGTCCTGTGACCTTGACCTTTGACTTGCTGAAATATCGAAGCACTTCATCCATGGCTGACCCTCATCCCATTCATCAAGGCTGATCCAGACGGAATCAAAGCTCATGGCCCAAACTTTTGACCTTGCCCATTGACCTGACTATTGACTTTCTGTTCACAATGTTGAGAACTTCATAACTGTATAACCATAAGTACACGAAGATTGGTCTAAATTGAATCTAAACTCACTGAGTTCCTTTATCCTTCAACATTGACCTTTGACATATTCATTCCAAAATCTTATCACTTACTGAGAGGCGGAACATCAATCAGACCATTCATTTGGTCAAAATAGGATGAAAACTTTTTTTTTTTTGTTATACTGTTTACACACACTAGCAGACACATGCATGCTGAGCAATGTAGTACACCCCAGCACGAGTAAAAACAAATGGCAGAGGGGGTTAATGGATGGAGTGGGTGATATGAAAGCTGGAATGCTGCAGAGAGATGTTATACACAATGACAGGGGATTTTATGGGAAACTTCTGTAGCTTACTTTTTAATGTCATCATGGGTCAAATTCTCAACTTTTGCAAGGCAACAGTTACTTTTAACATGTTGAATACATTACGAGGGAGACCATTTTCGGCAATAAGTTGATCAATAATTGTAAATCCATAAAGGCTGAGACTTGAAACCAAATTAGTATTGCATTCTCTAGGCCTACTCAGAATTAGCCCAAAAATGGTCTCCTAAAAGTTGTCAGAAGTTTTCGTGGTTACTCCAGTGTTGCTGTATATTCTTACTGTCTACATGTTTTATTTATTTATTTATTTATTCATTTCTCTTGCTTTCTGAACAGGAGGGGTGAAAGTAATGCGTCCATAAACCCGTTCATCTTAGGTGCACTGAAAAGCTGAATAAAATCGTATGATCGAAGCAAGAATGAAATATAAATGACGTTCTCGGTCTGGAGGGGTAAACAATGAAGAAAGGTGGACGATAAGACATTTTGGACTGATAAAGAGGGACAAGGAAAGAACTTGATTGAGTGTCGCCTTTAATACGTGATGTCATTAGAAGGAAAAAAAAAAAACGGTGATTTGAGAGAGAGAGAGAGAGAGAGAGAGAGAGAGAGAGAGAGAGAGAGAGAGAGAGAGAGAGAGAGAGAGACTGTAAAAACAGACGGTGGAGTAAAAGAAATTAGAAATGAAAATAGGACAGACAGACAGACACAGACAGACAACCCACAGAGTAAAAAGAATTAGGAATGAAAATAGAGAGAACGCTACAGATGAGATGGTGAAAAAAAAGAAACAAGCACATAAAAAGGGATAAAATAATTGAGAAGGGAAAGAGTGGGACCAGAGAGAGAGAGAGAGAGAGAAATTGCAGATTGGCATATTCCCCCAACTCTCATTTTCATCAGGATTGCATTCGGCGTGCAGATCCTAATCCAGTTAAGAAGTTGCAGAAGAGGAAGTGTGTGGCAGAGGAAGTTGGAAGTTCTGTGTATGCATGTATGTCTAGTCAGGAATAAATGTGTATGCTATTGCCCTATGTATGCTTCACACTTAAGAGCACATCCGTCACTTTCTTCATTGTACAGTCAGGGATAATTGTTTGCTTGCGTTTCTACTGCTTCTCTTACTTCACACTAAAGCTATGTTATCCTCTCTGACGCATAATGTCAACAGGAATCATCTGTGGACTGAGGAACATACACAGCATGCCTCTCTTTTAGGAATATTCGGCAGTACAGGAAAGTGCAAGGAACAAGAGGTGAAATATTAGGACAAAGAAATAGACAAAGCCCCTCTCAGTTAAGGAATATCGGCTATAGTAGAGGGAAGTGAGGAGTAGAAAAGGAAATATGAGAAGTTATCCCAGTATAATAGTACCAAGCCTCTTTCATGTTAGGCATACTAGCAATGACAGGGAAATGAGAAGCAGGGGTGAAATACTAGGCAGACTTTAGTCCCCATGTCCACTTTCTTGGTGTGGGATACCGTCATCGATATGGGAAGCTGGGGTTACCATTACGTGTGCAGGGTAATCAGCTTTTTTTTTATTTTTTCAGTTCTGAATGATTACCTACGTCTCTCTCTCACACACACACACACACACACACACACACACACACACACACGCACGCACGCACGCACGCACGCACGCGCGCGCGCACCTGTGTACGTAGGTGCTTGGTTAAGTGATGATGCAAAGACAAACACTGCACTGTCACCTCATAGAGTTTTAGATGAAGCTAATGTCAATAAATTTGCCGTTTTCTGTCCCGTAAATACAAACTTGCCATACAATTATAAAAATCAGGTATTTGATGCAGCTATGATCTCGTCACTGGCCTATGGTTGCGAATCCTGGCTCACAAATAAACCTGCATCAGTAATTGCATGTTATAACAAAGCTATTAAATGTTTACCAGGAGTACGGAAAAATCTATCTATCTATCTATCTATATACCTAGGCTGCTTCCCCCAAGGAAAGGGAGGTAGCCGAGACAGGACGACTCACTCTCCATTTACTCATCCATTCAAACACATTCATTTGCATCTTAGCTCCAAAGGGGAGAACGGACAGATCCTCACCGCATCACACCGCACAAGGGTCAACTGCGCAATGAAATCAGTGACATCCGCAGCAGGGCCCGACAGCAGAACTGGTTTACCCCTGCCACATTATAACAGACCCATCCCCTTACCTGCACCTGACCTGACTAGCTGATCAGAAAAATACTAGCATTAACTTATGCCACGTTGAGTCGGGAATCCATGCAGCACAAATGCAGTCGCCAAAAGGAGACGAAGGTTTCTAGAATCTAAATTATATACAGCTGGCAAGGATGAACCGTTTTATACTGTGTACCAGATGTGTAGGCAGGCCAATACGCCAGGTTATTGATTTTTAGCAGATGCATTACAGTTTTATTGAGATGTTGACCCTTTAGAGAGGATAAAAACTTTTATTAGAGAAAAGCCAATTACTGCGACAAAGTATGTAACATATAGAACTGAACTTAACTCGGCGCTTAGTGAGCATCAAGCTTATGAAAGTAGAAAGTGTATTCTAAATATTAAGCGTCAAGCAATAACTAGATTACGCCTAATGTCTCATAACCTTAGAATAGAGACTGGCAGATGGAGCCGAACGCCTACTGAAATGCGACTCTGTTCATGCAATGAGGACAGTGTACAGAGTGAAGTTCATGTACTGTTGCATTGTCCTCTCTCGGCTCCGTGTCATCACAGGTATTCAATGTTAGATTGTTCTCAGTTAGATGTATTGCTTGGTGAGAATAAGTTTGTGCAAGAGACCTGTATTAATATGTATGAAATGCTAAAGTTGTACATATAATGTTAAATACTTATCGTATGGAAGTGTACAATCTATATTTAGTAATGTTTATAATGGGTGCCTAAATAGCTCACTTAGTAAGCTGCTGTACTCACGCAGTTGCAAGCGCTGGTTCGAATCCTCGCAATATTTGAGACTCCCCCCCCTGGGGGTAGGGGGGTTTCAAGAATACTCCCCCAGTATCCCTGCTTGTCGTACGAGGCGACTAAAAGGATTGGTGGTGGGTTAGTGCCCCACCTCGTAAAAAGAACTAACTAAAAAAGCGAATAAAGTGCCTCGGACCCGGATGGACCATACGTTAACGACTAAGGAACGGACAAAGGACATTCTTAGGATGGGAACATGGCATGTGAGAAGAGTGAATGATGAATTGAAAGAGAGAGAGATTGTTCAGATGCTTGAGGATGCAAAAGTGGATATATGTGGATTGACTGAAACTAAATGGAAAGATGCAAGGGTGAGAGAATGGGAATATGGTGTAGGTATATGTGCGGGAGTCAGTGAGAATGAGAGGGCAAGAGAGGGAGTATGTTTGATGATAAGCAAGAAGTGGAAGGAGAATATAAGAGAGTATGGAACAGTGGGTGCAAGGATTGTATGTGTGAGGATGAAAGTAGGTATACAAGCATGGGCGATTGTATGTGTGTATGCTCCAACAGAGGATCGAGTGGCAAGAGTGAAAGATGAGTTTTGGGCGAGAGTAGAAGCATGTATGGACAAGTTTGAGAGGAGCGAGAGAGTGCTGTTGATTGGAGACATGAATGGCAAAGTTGGGAATGTACGAGTGGATGGAGTGGTTGGTCAGTGGGGTGTGCCAGCTGAAGTAGATGGGAATGGTAGTGCTTTGGTGGACATCTGTGCTTGTAAGGGGTTGGCAATAACCAACACCTACTTTCGTCATAAGATGATCCACCGGTATACATGGAGAGTAATGAGAAGGATGGATGGTGAACTTGTTGAACGAAAGGCAATGATAGACTACGTGTGTGTGGATGAGCAAATGAGAAGACAAGTGTTGGATGCAAGAGTGTGGAGAGGGTGGGGGAATGGAGTCTCGGACCATCACTTAGTGATGGCCAAGGTAAAGATGCAAAGAAAGTGGTTGAGGAGGCGAAGGGGAAGACAGGGGGAAGCAGCTTCTGTGAGAAGAGTGGAGAAATTGCAAGATAGTGAGAAAATGACAGAGTATAAGAGAATAGTGGAAGAAAGATTGGGAAGGTATGAGCTAGAGCAGATGGAAGGGGTGGAAGACGTATGTAAGATATTCACGAAAGAGATAGGTGCAGCGTGTGAGGCGGTTTGTGGAGTGAGGAGATGCAAGGGTGTGCAAGGGACAGCATGGTGGAATGATGAGGTGAAACGAGCTGTGGAACAAAAGAAGAAGGCATGTGGTGAATGGTTGGCGAGTAGAGGTAGGGGAGAAGATGAGAGAGAGAAGAGAGAGGTATATGTGAGCAGAAGGGAGGTTAAGAGACTGGTGAAGGAGAGTAACAAGAAAGTGGATGAAGAGTTTGGGAGGAATCTGAGCGTGAAATGGAGGGAGAGTAAGAAATTGTTTTGGAAGGAGGTAAAGAAAGTAAGGGAGTGTGAAAGGGGAAATAATAGGGGAGTGAAAGATAGGAATAATAGATTGTTGGTGGAGAAGAGAGAGAAATTGAGGAGATGGAAGGAGCACTTTGAGGATTTGTTGAATGTAGAGAGTGAGAGCAGTGTGAGTATAAGTGGTTGGGGAATGGCTGGGAGAAGAAGAGATGAGAGGAGGGAGGAAGAGATCAGTAGGGCGGAAGTAGTGGAAGCGATGAAGAAGATTAAGTTGGGAAAGGCCCCAGGAATTGATGGAGTGTGTGGTGAAATGCTTCGGTATGGGGGTGAGATTGTTGTGAAGTGGATATGGAAGTTGTGTAGATTGGTCTGGGAAGAGGGAAAGGTTCCAGAGGACTGGAAATCAGGTATAATTGTTCCTCTGTACAAAGGAAAAGGAGAGAGAGAAGTATGTGGTAACCATAGGGGTATTTGCCTTCTTAGTGTGACTGGTAAAATATATGGTAGAATACTCATTGACAGGGTTAGGCATATGACAGAGGAGCTAGTTGGAGAAGAACAAGGGGGATTTAGGAAGGGAAAAGGGTGTGTAGATCAGATATTTGTTCTAAGATGTTTAGTGGAGAAGTATCTAGAGAAGGGAAGGAAAGTGTATGCTGCCTTCATGGACTTGGAGAAAGCTTATGACAGAATAGATAGGCAAGGTATGTGGAAGGTATTAAGAATATATGGAGTGGAGGGGAAATTGTTGAGTGCTATGAAGAGTATGTACGAGGGAGCTAGGGCTACGGTGCGAGTGGATGGTGAGCTGAGTGAGTTCTTTGATCTCAATGTGGGACTGAAACAGGGGTGTGTGATGTCTCCATGGCTGTTTAATATATATATGGATGAGGTTGTAAAGGAGGTGCAAGGTAGGGCAGTGGATGTGCGGCTGGCCCTAATGAATGAGGGTGAGATTTGGAAGCTTCCGGTGTTGCTGTTTGCTGATGATACAGTATTGTTGAGTGAAGATGAATGAGAGTTGCAAGGTTTGGTGAATGAATTTGGGACAGTGTGTAGGAGGAGGAAGCTGAAAGTTAATGTAAACAAAAGTAAAGTTATGGTGTTTGAGAGGACTGAGTCACAGAGTGTGCAGTGAGGTTGGATGGTGGGGATATGGAGAATGTGAGTGCATTCAAGTACTTGGGTAGTGTGATGAGTAAGGATGGAACTTTGGGGGATGAAGTACGTGAAAGGGTACAGCAGGGAAGGAAGGTTGTTGGTACACTGAAAGCAGTGATGAGAAATAGGGAGGTGAGTATGGAAGTTAAGAAGTCACTGCATGATGGTATTGTGATCCCTACCCTGACATATGGAAGCGAGGCGTGGACCTTGCAAGAGGGGAACAAGTCAAGAGTGAGAGCAGTGGAAATGAGTTACATGAGAGGAGCATGTGGAGTGACATGGAGGGACAGGTTGACGAATGAAGTGAAGGAACGTTGTGGGGTAGATGTGGATGTGGTTGAGAAGATTAGGAGAAATACACTGAGGTGGTTTGGACATGTGGAGAGAATGGAGAATGAAAGACTGACTAAGAGGGTGTATGTAGGTTAAGTGGAGGGAGGGAGAGGGAGGGGTAGACAGAGGATGAGGTGGAGGGATGGAGTTGAGAGGTATATGAGGGAGGGGGGGGGTGAGTTGGAGGGAGCGTAGTCAAATGGTGGGTGACAGAGTGACTTGGAGGCGTTTTGTCTGCGGCCACCCTTTGCGGGATTAGGGCGTCGGGCTATAAATAGATAGATAGATATAATGTTTCTCTGTTTATTGGCTGAATAATTTATTGGTTAACGGTATAATTTTTAGCCGTTTATATTTGCTGCTTCTCTTATTATAGATCTATGTTTAATCTTGTTGTTTTAGGGTATGCTGTTCATACGGCGGCTTGCAGTCCTAATGGACCCAGGATCGAATCCCGGCTGGGGCAGGGAACAGTTTAAGGATTTGAATTTCCTAAAAAGCAGACTTTCCTGATCTGCCAGATGACCCGCCGACATGTCGTAAAAGTACCTCCGCTAATACCAATACATCAGTCCTGTATGAGACAGCCCTAGCATATATTCAATATGGACGGTGGGTATTAGTGCCGAAGTGGTGACATGTGGAGGTGTAGGAGGACTACTGGGTCTTGGGATAGGCCACTGCCCCCAAGAAATAGGCCCTGAGCCTTTGCCCAGAGTCGGACACGTAAAAAAAAAAATACACATACAGAATTTTTTAAGTGAATAATTTTGTTTGGACATTTTAAACCATAAGTGTTTTCTTTATACCTGAAGTATATAAAATATTTTGTCAATAAAAAACTGCTACTACTGTGTGTGTGTGTGTGTGTGTGTGTGTGTGTGTGTGTGTGTGTGTGTGTGTGTGTGTGAGAGAGAGAGAGAGAGAGAGAGAGAGAGAGAGAGAGAGAGTCCCCTGACCAAAATAGCAGGTACCTACAATTCAGTTACCATGCTGGGAGTCGTGTTGTTGCCCTGGCTAACCTGATGGACGGTCATCCAAGGGACTCCTATCTTCCCCAAGAAGGTTTACGGCAGACGCTGGGGGAAGGGGAGCTCTGAGGAATGAGGCACCCATATGAAGTAGGGACAATCGAAGGGTCGCAGTCCAAGTGGCATAGGAGTCTTAGTAACATTTATTCTTTAGCGATTTATACTGAATATTACAACTTTATCTTCGCGTGTGTATTATTTAGATCGTTCTGACATCGACGGTGTGTGTTTCAGAAACATGCAGGAGAGTATATAGTTGAAATTTGTCGAATAAATCACACAAGGAAGACGTGTTACAAGATCATCAAAGTCATCTAGAATTCCACCTGTTCCAAAAAAAATCACGTAACATTTCACCTCCTTTGCTTTTCACTTCCCTTTAATCTTAGAAAGGCTTGTTATGTTTTTTTTGGCTATACTGTAGGTCATTAACGACGCCGAAAAGGGTAGTTATTGTAATCGAGTATTAATGTATCTGTGTATGCATCTACAATGTGACGCATGTTTGCATGTATTTATGTGTTTATGTATGATAATATGCCTTATCAATATCTGATCCGATTTTGATTAGACTTGGCACATACATCATTGTATGTAAGTTTGGGAAGATGTAATAGATATTTTTTGTCCAGACTGATCAAATGTCCAGTTTACGGATCAAGATTAATTATCAGGACCGGGCAGTATCTCATGAATGCCAGAGCAGAGTTGCATCAAACTTGGCACGTACGTCGTGTGTGAGGATGGGAAGAATTGATTTCATTATGGTTCAGACCAATAAAGGTCTAGGTTGGGAGTCAAAGTGGAAGTTCTGGCGCAGAGTTTTATATATATATATATATATATATATATATATATATATATATATATATATATATATATATTTTTTTGGGGGGAGGGGGTTTCTGGAGTCTGCGGGACATTTTAAGTTAATTTTTTGTTGTGATGAATCAGGGAGGAAGGTGACGAACATGGTTTAATTGTGAAGTACAAATAGTGCACTTGCAGACGAACTGTTTCTTTTTTATTTTTCAGGAAGAACAAAAAACAATGGAACATCAGACAGCATCCCTTCTTAATCCTTCCTGCTGTAAACCAGTCTTAGTTACAAAGGGCAACAGATTTCTGAATCTGTCCCTTACCTCTATTCACTCATCTATTTTTGCAGGAATGGCAAGCTTGGAGAGTTTCAGAAGATTCTCCCATCTTTATTCTTTCTGTAAAGCAAATCTTGAAGGGAACTTGTACAGCTAAACTTATTCTTTTTTAGTGGAAGGACAAGGAAGAATGAGTTTCGAATCATCAGTTCTCTTGTTCCTCCTTCAAAAAGAAATTTGCTTACGAGAGGGTCAAGGTTGTAAGGTTTGCTCGTGAATCTGACCTTTCGGTGATACCCATAGTGATGACTGTCGCTGATCACTGTTGGGTGGAAGAAAAATCACACACATTTTTCGAACCAGATTTTTTTTCCCTGTCCGTGTGGAATTGTGTCGTGATATGATTTTCCCTTTAGGAGTGTGGGATCTGATTTTTTCTCTATGACAATGGGTGCCTGAGTTTGTCGCCTGTGTTGACCTTTTTTGAGAAATAATTTACTTGCTTTGCCTCCGAGCTTTAAGAATTATTTTTCCTATTGTCGCTGGGAACACCTGCTGTCTGGAATAATGATTGTCTTATATTTCAAAATTTTTTGTATTGCATTTAGGAATTAGTGGTATCTG